>NC_034597.1:6758498-6767805 GCF_900095145.1 Mus pahari | reverse complement strand
AATTAGAGGCCAGTCTAGATTACATAGTGAAAATTCTGATTTAGAAAAAAAAATCAAGAAAAAAATGAATAAAATTAAGAGAGAGAAGGAGAGAGAGAGAGAGAGAGAGAGAGAGAGAGAGAGAGAGAGAGAGAGAGAGAGAGAGAATAATTTAATGATGATGAGAACCTGAAGGAGAGGCACCATGAGAAAACAGATCAATAGAAGTAAAGAAAACCTGGCCAGTAGAAGGACATTACTCCCGAAAGAAGGAAGAGACCTGCACAAGAGTCCAAACGTATCAAATAACTGAGAAGAGAAAAGGAGAAGGCTCACTTATGGTTCCTTTGTAAAACCCATGATGTGGTTTTAGAAGGCCATGAGCCCGAAGACTGGCCATGAGAAGTGGAGACGGTCTAGGCCTGCACACTGGCTTGAGGAAGGGTGGAGGACAGAGCAGTGACGGCAGAGGCTTGCTGACATTCACTGGAGTACCTTGCGGTAATCCCTAGCATGGCCTTTGTGATTTTGGCCAAGAATTCTTGGCAACTCAAAGTGTTATACAACTGGCAGAGCACATAGTCTTCTGTTTAGGAGGCATACCAGGAGCAGAGGCCTGGGGGAGATTCCCCTTCTACGGAAAGACTGTCAGCCAGGGACACTGGGCCAGTATGTATCAAAATATCATAAACAGAGTAGTCAGTGCATTCTTTGCTTTAAGGAGAAGTGTAATCTACCCTCTGCCAATCACTCAAAAGCAGCATAGACAAAGGCAATACTTTAAAAGCAGATCAATTGTCACTGGTTTTCTCAGCAAACAAGGTATTCTGAGGCAAAGCCTTTGCTAACATCTTGAGAGTCTGTGAACTGGCTGTTCCTCTTTGAATGTTCTTTAATATTCTGCATTTGGTCTTTTTATCCATATGGAGACTTATCAGACCTCCTTGTGGGGCTGGAATTCATAGAGTAGAAACAGTCAGCACACCCTGGCCTGACAGGAAAAGCCAGACACGTGCTCCTCCTTTATATGCGACTCACATTACTTGGCAGAAGTCGCTGTAAAAAGCATGGTTCACCCAGCTCTACATAGCAGCACACAACTGTGGACAGCCAGGACAGAATGTCATTTGGTGGATGCCCTAACAACACATGCAAAGGTTTGCAGTTGACTGTAACAGCACAAGGCCATCTCAGAATATACGGGAGGAAGTTGGTCAGCCTCTGAACAGAAGGCACACTGTGACTGAGAGCCCCAGAACACTCCAGTCAAAGGGAGACACATTTTGTTTCGGTGCTAACTTTGGGAAAGTTGATGACTGGAGAAATGAATAGGAACATTCTGGGTGAAATTTAAAAAAAAAAAAAAATCTACCAATAAAACTGAATCTACCATAAGCGCCTGGGTAGTGTGGCTTCCCAGTAGTTTATAAAGCTCAGCATAAAACAGGAACCTTTGGAAGAAACAACAACAACAACTGTATTTACAAATAACTCATTCTCGAGATATTAGCAGGGTTGAATAGAAGCAGCCATGAGGTGGCTCGGTCCGGGTCAGCCCAGCCTTGTTTCTGGGGACCTGGCACTCTACGTAACCCCAGCCCTACTGATTGGAAACACCTCTAGGTGCTTCAGAAACACAGTAAACTTGGCAAATAGCATACTCGGAAGCTCCCTCCCTTCCTCCAAGCCAGGCCAGAAAGAATAAGGTTCTAGCCCAGATCCCTTGGGTAGGCCACTCTTTAAACTTTCCCCGCTAAAGCACTAAGCCTTTGCTACTCAAGGTGAACTGTGGCCCAGCAGCCTTGATATCTCCTGGAATTGTATTAGAAATGCAGAAGTGGGCTGGAAAGATCACTCAGAGGTTGGGAGCACGTGCTGCTCTTACAGAGGATGGGAGTTTGCATTCCCAGCACCCATATCTAGGACACTCATGACCACCTGCAGCTTCAGTACCAAGCACCCAGCACCCACTCCTAGATTCTGTAGGCACAGGCAGACATGTAATGCACACTCAAAACAGACACATACACACGCACATAAATAAAAATACATCTTTAAAAAGAAATGTAAAGTCAGGGGTCTGTTTCTGCCTCCTGAGGAAGAATCTGTATCCATTGGATTCCCATGGATTCCTGTGTACATTAGAATACAAGAGGCTATAAACTAGAGGCAACATATCCAGCTAAAAAGGGAAGATTCTAGCTACAGGCCTCCCCTGACACCAACAGAGGGAGGCCCTATGCTCTCCTGGGCTGAGAGTTACCAACTGGAAGCTGGGAAGGGATGAGATCTTGGTAGCGAACAGGCTACAGCCCTGCAGTCTCTAAGGGCTGCCTCTGGAGTCACACAGTGAGCTCCCTTCTTGTCACTGCTGACTTTGCCCTAGAGAGCCTTGTGGCTTTAAACATGCTTCAGTGTGTGCCTTTCTGTGTACCTCCTTGAACTTGAAATGGCCTCAAAGGTTTGCTAGCAGTGAACACATAGACCAGAACTCAGTCATTGAACCTTGTAGGTTAAGTATAAACAACCAGATGTATGGGTCTACAAATTGCTTCTTCATAACCTTTTCCAATCGCAGGTGAGCAGTATGTGACATCTGTAAGGTCCTGACTAGTGACAGAAACATTAACATTGTTCACTTTGATAAAAGTCCCACTGTGTTTTTAATTTCATTCTTTTACTTTTGTCACAAATGAAGAACAGGTTCACTTTTTTCAACCAACCTGATAACATGGATCCCGCATTAGCAGCCTCAGACAAATTAACACTCTCAGAAAATGAATGGATGGAGCTCGATTAACCCACTCTCTGAAAGAAAAGAGAAAGCATGTTGGTGTTTAGATAGTTCACAGACAGCACACAGCTATGAAGGGAAGTGAAGCCTGTGTATGAAGGAGCCGGTGACCCAGCTCAGCTTCCTCTGTAAAGGACTGTGGCTTGGTGACCCTTGACCCACACCAATACAAAGCATACAGAAGCCATTATCACCACTGTGGTCCAAGGATGTTCCAAAGTGACCTGCATCAGAGACTCACACTGACCTAGAAGTACTTCATACCGTCCCTAAATCAAAATGAAGAGCTACGGCTTCCAATAATTAGGACAGGCTTAATAAATATCAATGCCCTAACCACTTAGCAGGCACTTGAAGAAGTTACTCGCATGTACTAAGAGGACAAAAACAAAACAAAGCACTGTGAGATAGGGTTTCATTCTATAGCCTAGGCTAACCTTGATCTCAAGATTCCAGAACTCTGGAGACTGAGGAGAAGAAGGGTCTTAAGTTCAAGACCAGTCTCCTGAACCAACAACAAGAATCCTCCGTTGTCTTGTCTTTACAATATTTCTGAGCCAGGCAAGGTGGTAGACACTGAAGAGCCTAGAGCTGGGAAGGACCAGAAATGTAATGTCCTCCTTGGCTATAAATCAAGCTCAAGGCCAGTCTGAGATACATTAAGACCTTCACAGAACAATAAAGGCAGCTGCTGGAACAGCAGAACAGCTGGAGCAGCTGGAGCAGCAGCAGCAGCAGCAGCCCTCTGCCTTTCTGGTTAACACAGAAGGAAGACAAGAGAAGGTCCCCTGACCATTCTGTTCCTCTGTTCTTCAAGTCCTGCTGGGTCTCAGAGTACACACTTCATCACTCAGCATCTTAAGTGTAGCTACAGCTGGCAGTGGATGTTGTTAAAATGTTAAAGGAATCTTCCTTGTTTCCCCAAACCCGTAGCAGCACCCACCACCCCTCAGAATAAAAGTCTCCCAATCAATCCATCTCCTACCCACAGGCTTTGTGGGCTCTGTCTTCCCGTGTGCCTCTAAGCCCACCTCCTGCCACAATCCCTTGTTCCCTTCCAGCCTATGCGACAGGCTGTCTCTGAGTCAGGGCCTAAGGTGCTTCCCAGTGGCAGCCGGACTCCCATAACCTGCACTGTTCTAACCACAGAGCATGTTTAGTGCAGAAGTGAGCACACAGCCCAGTATCCTCCTGAGGTGAAAAAGGCAGCTAACCACTGCCCTGCTCTGGATCTTGCTATTCTAAGTGCAGCCAGTCATTATCTATAGAAGGCAAGTCCAGCCTGGTGATGTACGTCCCATACTGCTCTGCAAGCTAGTTCAACATTAATCATTCATTCATGGTGCCAGTATTAACAAAGGCCTGAAACACAAAGGTTCTGCAATTCCATCCTTAGTCAAGGGAAATGGGGAAATAACAGGAAGTTATGACTCCAAATATCATTCACCTGGGTGTACATAAGGCATTGCCACAATACTGTAAATACACCTGCCATATACATATAGGACTCTGACCTGAGCTGAAACTCCAGGCCAACTGTCCTGTGGTCTGTCCAAGATCTATTCTGGGGCTCTAGAGGTAACATTCAGGTCTGCCTTCTCTATAGCACCGAGGTGTTCGACTCCTCCCCCAAACCTGCACATTTGGAAGTCTAGTGAATGAATCAGGGTGGCATCTGTGGTGGCTGTACTAGGCGTCCCCATTCCCTGGCAACACCACCTACTTCTTCCATCTGCTGAGATGGAGGTTGGCAGGGCATTAGACCCGTGGTTTTATTCCCAAGAATGTCTGTGTTCCCTGCTGTTCATATTCCCAGTACACAGACGCAGAAGAAAAGCCCATAATCAGAACTTACTGGGAATTATGCTTGCTACCACCAACAAAGCTATTGGTAGCTGTCCACAGCCACTGCCAACAACAGTAACCCCTCTCTAGATCAGTCACTTGATTAGTGACCCCTGTGCCATGAGACACCTCCCAGTTTCTTTGGAAAAATAAAAATAGGAGTCAACCAAGCCCTGGACTGCCTGCTAGGCAGGACTCTGCAAGCACAGGCCTGCCATCCAGGTACTTAGGAAGTGGAGACAGGAAGATTACAAATGGAGTACAAAGCAAGCAACTCAGTGAGACCGTCTCCAAAGAAGTAAAGGGGAGCCTGGAGAAGAGTGAACAATAGCATGAAAATGATGGAGTGACCTGGGATGTTAAAGTAAGGATTCCTTTTAAAGTAGGTGGAGGCTGTTGGTCTGCATAAAGCACGCAGACTCTCCATACTTCATACTCTTCGTTGGTGAAAATATGGGAAAATTCTGCAAAAAATATGATCATTCTAGTACTCTAATTTTGAAGAGGGTGCAGGGCAAAGGCCCCCAGCGCAAAGACCCTTCCCCCGTCCAGGGAAGAACAGTGACTAGCAACAGCTGCAAAAGCCATGGGCAACGTGACACCGCTACATGCCAACAGTGCTTCAGTATCCACGGGGAACAGATACAAATATGTGCACAGTGTTCTTCCTGATAGCCACGGTCAGTCTCCACAGGGCAGTCTGTGACCTTTCCTGTGGGTTCTTTTCCCATATTAGAATACATATTTAAGTGTCTTTTTTGTTTTTCTCCTTATTTCACACACTCACACACACACACACATGGGAGGGAGGAGAGAGAAAGAGAGAGAGAGAGAGAGAGAGAGAGAGAGAGAGAGAGAGAGAGAGAGAGAGAGAAGTAAAATTCCAATGTGGACTTTAATTTTCCTCTTCATGGAATCTAACCAAATGAAGGGATCCAAAACAGTCGGAATTGAAAGTTCCCGGCAAATCATGTTTTTGCTTTGCTTTGCGATTTTGGGATAGAAGCCCAAGGCTATTAATATTTTTCATAGTTATTACTCTGCTATTGTAAATAGGATTCCTGATGGCTGAGTCCTTGGGTTCTGCCCCACGAGAATGACCTCAGAAGGAGGCCTACCTTGGCTCTGAGCCTGGAACCCTGAGTAGAACAGATGGGCCACAAGGGATGCAGCCCTGGCTCTGTGGGGGATTGCATGCACCTCTGCTAGTCAAGCGTCAGGGGAACTAGAAAACACAGGACTCAGTGCAGCCAAAGAACTCCATGGAAAACAGCCACCGATGGATAGCAGCATCTGTTTCACTGACTCAGCCACTGCAGGCCCCCTTCGCTTGGGCTCCTAGTGAACATGGAGAAAGCTCTTTCTCAGACGTGTTTGCCATGGGAACAAGAGATGGGTCCTTGGAGGCAGCCCTGAAAAGTCATTGGCTGCAATGACAGTGCTTCCCTGGAGGTTGTCTCCACATGACAGCCACACAGGAGTGAATTCATAAATGGGCAAAGAATTTCAGCTCTCTGCTGACTGAAAGTACGCCACTGCTATTAATACACTCAGCTCCCACCATCCTCGTCCAGGACGTCACTTTCTGCTACCAATGTCAAAAGGAAAATGTCACTGCACACAGAGCATCTGAACAGAGAGAAGGGAGGTGGGGTTTCTGTTTCTTTCACAGAGGAAGAAGCTAGTATGTGGCATGAGTGCCCCAAATGACAAGCAGCCAGTAGCTGAAAACACATGGATGTGTATATATGTGAAGAGGCTGTTGCTCAGAGCTACCTGTAGCACGCTGCGGGTCAGAATGAGCTCCTTTCTCACACCATGGTCCTGCTTTCCTTAACACTCACCTGGGTTAACGAAAAAGTAAACTCCATGCCTACTTTAAGAGAAACATAAGAGAAACAAGAACACGTGTGGGGTGCCACTGTCTGGAACCCCCAGCTATCCCCTCTCAGGTCTCTGTGCTCCATTCTCTCTCTTACCCATGCAGTCTAGCCCACAAACTCTACCCAGAAAGAAGACCATGTGGGGCCTGTGGCACTCAGACCAACAAAAGACTCCTCTCCTTTCTTCTAATGGATGGACTATGCACAGTGCTTCCAGATATTCATCACCATGCCACATCAGCCTGGTTCTGAGTGAGCTTGGGATACAACAGAGGCAAACCCTGGGCCCCCTTACGAGGACATGGCCCAGAAGTCCCGGTTGTAAAGACCCATGACTATCAAGGGCTGATGGCAAAGAACAACCAAGACCAGGTTCATTAGGCCAGGGTGCTATTTTGAGATGGCCAGGGAAGGCTCTCTGGTAAGATTAGCAGCATATGAGCTAAAGAAAGGAGCTTTGAAGAAACTTGTGTCATAACAGCACAAAAGCCTGTAGCCCAGGCCCTGGGCTTGATGCAGAAAATAGCAGAGTGAGAAAAAAGAAGCTGTGGTCAGACAGCAGCAGGCAGAGCTTGAGGGCTTGCAGGATAGGAACGGGGCCTTTGGAAGTTTTGACTAGGAATGTTCTAGAAGACTTTAAGCAAAGAACTCACATGAACTTACTGAGATTGTGAAAGGATCCTTCCAGAAGCTATGCTGATGGCAAAGTAAAGGAAAACAACACAGGTAAAGCGGGGACCCCAGATAGCCTTCTATAAATTCAAAGGCTAGAAATGCTGGCAGCTTGGGTCAGCTCCATAGACCGTGCTCACAAAATCTGAAAGTTCCATGTGGGCTGAGAGAAAAATTAAAAGTCCTGTTTCAGGAATGATATCTTTAAATAACACCGCAGGAAGAATCCTCCAATTGACACGTGAAAGAGGGATGGAGTCACAGTAGGGGGCCACTTCAGGAGCCAGACCAGCATGGGTCATGAGAATTAGAGCCAGGCCTGATGCCCAAGGCCTATAACCATAGCACTTGGGAAGCTGAGGCAGGATCAGGAGTTCAAGGCTAGCCTGAGCTACAAAGTGAGGCTCCAGGAAAGGGAGAAGAGAAGAAAAGGGGAAAGGAGAGGAAAGAGGGGGAGGAGAACCAGAGAAGGGAAGGGAAGAGAGATGAACTTTCAGATCTGATGTGTGGCTCTTGAGATGGGTCTGTTACTTAACACTTGGCTCTCAATAGCTTATTTAAGGATCATAAACACATCTGTCATGCACAGATATGATGATCCCAGCCAGGTTATGGCTGCTTTGAGTGGTGATCTGTTGGCCAAGGACAAGAAGTTCTTCCCTGGGTAGGCAGAGTAATTCAGCTTCCTGCCTGTCAGGCTTCTCTGGATGAGAAGCCACAGTACACAGCAGAGAGAGCATATTTACCAAAGAGAAACTTTGCCCTGGTGCCACATACAATGTATTACTTTCCCTCACACAGAATTGCTTTGACCAGGATGGGGTATTGACTGTACTCCATCATTAAAGGTATACTCAAGAAACAAAGAAAGAAATCAGGGAATATGTGAGACAGAGGACACAAGCACCAGCCCAGATTGCCTAGACCCTCTTTGAATATCAGTGCTCTCATCCACCCACCAGCTGGGCCTTCTGAGAGTCCAGACCATCTCTGTAATTGCTATAACTTTTATGCATGTGTATTTGCATGTATGAGTGCACATGCATTCAAGTGTATGTATGTATGTCTACATGCATGTATGTATATGTGCAAGCATGTGTATGGGCATATATACATCATGCATATGTGCCCATGTTTGTGACTGTGTGTGTGAGACTGTGTGTGTGTGCCTGTGTGCATATAAATGCTAGTGCACACAAAACTAAAGTTTAGGAGAAACTTTATCCTCTTATGAAAACAAACAATGTATGATGCTTTGTATAGTGGTGCACACCTTGGGAGACTAAGACAGAAGGATGATGAAGTTAAGACCAGTCTGGGCTACATATATCTAGAAAGATGTACTTTGGCAAACCAATGCTGGGGATGAGGTTCACTGGGAGAACATTTACCTAGCCTACATAAAGCCTTTGGGCTCCATTCCCAGGAGTGAGAAACAAGTAAAAGCTAGACATTTGTCCCAAGATAGTGACATTGACAAACTGGGATCTGTACCCTGAGCAAAGGCTGATCTATAGCTCACGGTGCACAGGTCCCACCAGGAGAGCCCTGTTCTCCCAGCAGTGCTTTGCTTCCCAGGCTCAGAGGTGAGTGAGCCACTTTTTCTCCAATAATAATATTAGCCCTTTATCAGATGTAGGACTGGTAAAGATCTTTCCCCAATCTGTTGGTTGCCTTATTGTCCTATTGACAGCATCCTTTGCCTTACAGAAGTTTTTAATTTTATGAGGTCCTGAAGCTAGGTGGAGAGGACCACACAGGATGCAAGAACAGTGGAGCAGCGGGGACAGGACCTTTCCACTCCACATCTATACCCAGAGATAGTCAAAATGGTCATCTTGCTGAAAGCAATCTACAGGTTCAATGCAATCCCCATCAAAATTCCAACTCAATTCTTCACAGAGTTAGAAAGAGCACTTTCCAAATTCAGCTGGAATAACAAAAAACCTAGGATAGCAAAAACTATTCTCAACAATAAAAGAACCTCTGGTGGAATCACCATCCCTGACCTCAAGCTGTACTACAGAGCAATTGTGATAAAAACTGCATGGTATCGGTACAGCAACAGATAGGTAGATCAATGGAATAAAATTGAAGTCCCAGAAATGAACCCACACACCTATGGTCACTTGAT
>NC_034597.1:6755580-6757398 GCF_900095145.1 Mus pahari | reverse complement strand
TGGAAAGAACCCAGATGTCCTTGGAGGAATGGATACAGAAAATGTGGTACATTTACACAATGGAGTACTACTCAGCTATTAAAAACAATGAATTCATGAAGTTCTTAGGCAAATGGATGGAACTAGAAAATATCATCCTGTGTGAGGTAACCCAATCACAAAAGAACACACATGGTATGCACTCACTAATAAGTGGATATTAGCCTATAAACTTGGAATACCCAATATACAATTCACAAACCACATGAAACTCAAGAAGAAGGAAGGTCAAAGTGTTGGTACTTCGATCCTTCTTAGACGGGGGAACAAAATACCCATGGAAGGAGTTACAGAGACAAAGTTCAGAGCAGAGACTGAAGGAATGACGATCCAGAGACTGCCCCACCTGGGAATCCATCCCATATACAATCACCAAACCCAGACACTTTTGTGGATGCCAACAAGTCTTTGCTGACAGAAGCTTGTTATAGCTGTCTCCAGAGAGGCTCCTCCAGTGCCTGACAAACACAGAGGTGGATTCTCGAAGCCTACCATTGGTCTGAGCCAAGATCCCCAATGAAGGAGCTAGAGAAAGGACCCAAGGAGCTGAAGGGGTTTCCAGCCCCATAGGAGGAACAACAATATGAACTAACCAGTACCCCCAGAGCTCCCAGGGACTAAACCACCAACCAAAGAGTACACATGGTGGGACTCATGGCTCCAGCTGAATATGTAGCAGAGGATGGCCTAGTCGGTCATCAGTGGAAGGAGAAGCCCTTGGTCCTGTGAAGGTTCTATGTCTCAATGTAGGGGAATGCCAGGGCCAGGAAGCTGGAGTGGGTGGGTGGGTTGGTGAGCAAGGGGAGCGGGAGGGGATAGGGGGTCTTTGGAGGGGAAATCAGGAACAGGGATAATATTTAAAATGTAAATAAAGAAATTATCTAATTTTTAAAAAGCCAAATTAGGTGGTTAGAGTTGTGGATAAAGAACTAGGTTTTGGCGTCTAGGAAGTTAGCGTTTAACTAAGGAAAAAGAAGACCCCAGGGTCATGAGAATGAGGAGGATGGGACAGGTAGTATGAGGGATCAGAACAAGTTGGGGCCACAGAGAAGTAGGATACCATGCTCAAGGTACATCAGCAGGATAGAGGAAGCACAGAAGTAAGAGAGGAATGGGAACTTCATCTAACGCTCTTGAGCACAGGGATGAAGTGGGTAGCATCAACAGATGACATTGCTATGCAGGCATGTGAACTAGCAATGGGATGCATGTTCAGCACATGTGGTTCTAGCACCAGAACCACAGAGCCAACGAAAGAGGTCAAGAAGGATTAAAAGATTCTTAAGAATAACTGGGCATTAAAAAGTCTTAAGAACAGAAAGCCATTAGCCTGAGACCCTCAGGAAAAGTTCTGCACCAGTTACTTAAGAGGAAAACTATACACCTCTTTACAGGGTGGTAAGGTAAGACCACAGCATAAATATGTCTACCGACTCCATGTGTTTCAAGAGCTTAAAACCATAAAGAGGTCCTCACTCCATCCTAACATCTGATCCTGGCAATCAGTGATGAGCTGATATGCCCAGCAGAGGACCAAGGTGTCAAAACAGAAAGTAACCTTTGTATCACAAGCTGTGCTCTAGGGTCAATTTAGACATCACAAGCACCACTGTTCAATACACACAGCCTTACTCCTCTGGGCTAGGGACATCCAGCTCATTCCCTGAACATTTTTTACAAGTAGTAGTAGTAATTTTACAAACTTTAAAAAGTCAATTTCTAATAAGAAAGAGAGAGAGAGAGAGAGAGAGAGAGAGAGAGAGAGAGAGAGAGAGAGAG
>NC_034597.1:6751267-6755465 GCF_900095145.1 Mus pahari | reverse complement strand
AGAGAAGAGAAGAGAAGAGAAGAGAAGAGAAGAGAAGAGAAGAGAAGAGAAGAGAAGAGAAGAGAAGAGAAGAGAAGAGAAGAGAAGAGAAGAGAAGGAGTTATTCTTTGCCAGGGACAAATCCCTCATAAGGTTAGCCAATCCCAAGTGGTGAGCCCTAAACACATGTACAAAAGAGCAACATTAAATGGGCCCAGTAGGGAACAGTACACATACACGTGGGTGTGCACATGAACATGTGTGTACATGCTCATGTGTGTGTATATGTCTGTGTGTGTGTATTTGTGTGTATAACAATAATGATCATAAAAGAGGTCATGAACTAGAGAGGAAGTGTAGAAGAGAACATGGGAAGAGCACACAGGAAGAGTTGGGAGACGAAAAGGGGATAAAAATGATGTAAATAATATAAATACTATAAAATTCTCAAAAATTAAAAGTTTAAATTAAAAAAAAAAAGATGGTCATGGGTTGGCCAGATATCATCTAGAGCCCAAAGTTCCCTCTGGTGTGTAGCTTAACCATATCCTCATAAGGATATACTACAGTCTCATTTCCAAAGTGTCTCAAATTTGCAGAAAATACATAGGAAATCTGATGGGAAGTGACTGTACTAAGGATGGCGACTTGCATGCTTTGGGAAACAACTGATACTTTTGGATAAATAGTCCATTAAATATGTTGGACGGGACTCCTCTAGATAAAACCAGAGTGCCTGGATTCTGCTCACCTCCGCAATTATCGCAGGCAAGGAAGGGGAGCCTGTCTCACCGCTCTAGTGTAATGGCACCAGAAAGGGCCAGTTAAACGAGCTCACTTTAAAATAACACCAAATTTAGTAACCATACCAAACACAGCACTCATTTTGATGTTTTTGACAGAATTTCTCTAAAGAAAATTGTCATTTTATGTAGCCTGACATCCTTTAACTCATTTTTGGCTTTGAGTGCATAAGAAGATTACTCTTTGTAAGTATGTTAGAATGGCTTGTCATTTCTTTCAGTTTCTTCAGACTTTAATATTCCAAATCAACTCTTGTAGTCCCATCCTGTTGCTTTCTGCAGTTGTCAATGTCACCATCTGTCCCCAGCCTTGTGCATCAAATTCTACCAGTTTAAAACTACTGTGTCATTAACTTCACAAAATCTTCCCCCTCCAGCCCCATGAGTGAGTTCATTTCACAAGTGAACTATATTCCATTGTAATATAGAAGCCATATATCAATGAAACACAGCAACAGGAGCAGGTGCATTAAAGAAAAGTGTGGTTGGTCAGTTATCAAAGAATCTGTCACTACTTTGACAACTGCTACTTCTCTTCACAACCACCACATGATACTAGACAGATACTAGGCAGATGTGATAGAAATGGCAAGACTTTATTTCTAATGTCACACTCTACTACATACGAATCATGTTATGGCAGAAAGAGCGTGGAAGATTTGGGTCAGTGTTTCACATGCACACACCTCCAGAGCAGCCTGTCCTGTGACCTCGGGTCCAAGCAGGACTTCCTTTCAGAACTACTGGAAAAGACTTGCAGGCATGCCCTAGTTGATTGCATTAACAAGTCTAGCTACAGAAGACAGAATAAGTCAGTCTTAGGAAATGAACCCAGAAAGAGGTGTCTACACATGTGGATTGGAAGAGAACACATCTGGAAGAATGAAAGGGAAAATAAAAAACACTGACACCTGGGCAAAAATGAAGCACAGTTGTAGCATGTTCTACAGCCAATGCCATTTCTAGGTTCATTATGCTTTCAGGGTGAAATTACCATTCAAGTATGTGTGAATTGTCCACAAGCACAGCTGGGCCAACATTTAAAGTTCCCAATCACCTCTCTCATCCAGGCTTTAGTTGTCAGACTGTAAACTATAAATATCTGTATTTCCTCTTATATTGGAATGTGAGTAATTGTTTTGCTGAGGGAAAGGGGGACCACACATCAGTCATCTCAGTATTTTCTTTTATCTTCCTTCTCCTTGGTTGCCTTATCCCTCCTGGCAAATAGCAGATGCTCACCAGTTTGAGTAAGCTCAGTCTATGCCTTCATTCCAACATTATCTGTGATAGTCACAGGGGAATGGGCTAGAGAGCCGTACCAGAAAAGCTCTGAGGTATAATTATTCTTTAAATATAAGCTAAGAGGAGAAAATAGTCCTGCAATCTTGACAAATTCTATGACATGGAGGACAATGGGGACCTCAAAGCACAGTGCATCCCTTAGCCAACTCTGATTGCACATTGAACTGAACGCAGAGCTCTGTAGCACCCAAGAATGATGTAGAAAGATGGTCATAAAATCCAGCATCCAAAGTCTTTCTCATGCTGTGAAAGAAGGGAGCTTAGCTCCTCAGAGCTCCTCCTGTTACCAGAAACCAAATCTGTCTAGGCTAAGATTCCCCATCAGTCATCCGTAACAGGACATAGGCTTTGGACTGGGGGTGGGGGCTGGGGGGTGGGGTACACATTCATGCTTTCTTTCTTCAAGCCCAGGGAGAGCCTAACTAATTGGCCACTGTATCAACTGCAAAGATGTTGTCATGTCATCCACAGTGGTCACCAATGTCCTTCTTTCATAAGGAATACACAATAAATATTCCTTGAGTATCCAAACCCAAAACAAGCACATTAAAGAAAAACTGTCCTCCCACATCCTATCTGTCACCAAGTACAACTAAATTCAAGGTCCAACAAGAGATTCCAAGGAGAACACAGCCCATCTATCTCCTTTCACATAGCCTTTGCTCAGCCTTTTACTTTTATGTATTTTTAATTATTTATTTTAATATTTGAGATTATAAAATAATTACATTATGTTGCCCTCTGTTTCCTCCATCCAAAACCTTCCCAAATATCTGCCTTTTCTTTCTTTGAAGTTTATTGCTTCTTTTTCTTTAGTTGTTAGGGTGTGTGTGTCTGTGTGTGTGCTATCTACACACAATTATATATAATGACAAAGAAAAAAGCCATAAATGGGAATATATTATATAATACATAATCATAAATGCTGAAATATTTATATTTCTAAATACTGCAACCACCTTGTGATCTACTTGTAGGTTGCTTCAAAGGATATTCTCCATACAGGATTTGTGAAAGACACCATTCTTGGGTAGATACCTGTCTTTTGATCAGAGCCTTACCTGCATATAAGTCTGTTTCTCACCAGAGCTGTAAAGATCTCTTGAAATAACTGATGCTGTGGATGTTTGCTGAAATTCCTTTCATTCTTATAGTTTATACTAAGATCAAAAAGAAAACAGAAAATCAATTTATAATAAACATTATTTGGGCTAACAAAATTAGCGATAGAAAGAAAGACCATTATATTGAGGCAAACATTGAGAGTCTGAAGGTCAACATATTAGGAAGGCAAACAACAACTGATAAATACAGACTCAAACTCAACAATGAAGTTGATAAATAAAGATTACCATCAAGAGCTGAAGGGAGAACCAACTCCACGAAGTCATCCTTTGAACTCCACATGTGCACTATTGCACATGAGATTTTATACACACACACACAGACACACATGTACACACATACATGCATATATACACACAAAATGTCAAATAAATGGCTAATTTTAAGATCAAGGGCAAATAAACTTACATGAGCATCACCTCAAAGATAAGTTCTATAATGTATAAACATCTACCTTTGTGAATGTTCATATAGCCTTCAACCATACATCTCTATACACACAGGTAAAGCCTGTAATGGTTTCTTATATAAGATCACTGGTAAACTGAATATGTAACAAGACATTTTTAGTTTTTACAAGTTAAAACTATAAACCCATGAAATGTCATATGACTTTTTGGAACTGTTTTAAGTTCAAAAAATGCCAGAGAAATAAGCTAAACCAAACAAGTAAATAATCATTCTAGAATATTCATGCTGATATTTCATCTCTTTCATTGTTTACATGGTACTTACTAGCAAATGACCTGAACTCATTGTGACACAGAGCCAGCTCCCATAAAGGGAATGGCCCACAAGAATGTCTGCTTGTAGAATGTCTACACAGCAACAGAAAGAAACACAGACTAACACTGTTTATTAAAGCCAAGATGCTGGCCATACAGTTGAGAAACTTGGATTTTTAAACTGCTAACTTTTTAGAAAAATATATTATATTTCTCTCTCTCTCTCTCTCTCTCTCTCTCTCTCTCTCTCTCTCTCTCTCT
>NC_034597.1:6740172-6751149 GCF_900095145.1 Mus pahari | reverse complement strand
TGTGTGTGTGTGAGACAGAAGTCAGTTCTATCTTTACACAATGTGAATCCCAGGTATTGAACTCAGACTATAAAGGTTGATGACAAGCTCCTTAGCCATATTGCCAACCTAATAAACATCTTATTTAGCTACCACATCTTCTCAGAGCAACAGATTCTTTTACGCCTTTTTACCACCAGAAAGATGGAAACACAGCAAAAGTTAAGACCAATCTTGGTTTTGACCTACACAGGTCAACATCTTGGGTCCTCTTCCTCAGTGGACAACTGTTAGCCTTCATGTCAGCAAGATGTCCTGAACTCTAAAGACAGAATGCCTGTCTATTTAGCCTATTTTCTGGTCTTCCCCCTATCCTGGGGAACATTTTACAAGGTAACTAAAATTACTAAACTAAGATAAATTTAAATAAGTAAACTTGAATAGGCTACAGACAGCGAAGGAGATTTCTTACCTAAAGTTTTCAAGTTCAACTGCTTCTGTGGACTCATGCCATTGACTGCGAGCTCTATGTCCCCCTGTCCTGATGGTTGGCTCAGACTTTGTTGTGTTATTTTGGGCACTGTCAAAGTTAATGGCTGGAAGCTACAGAAATGGAAACAGAGCGTTCATGACTATCATGGTTTATTCAATACATGATAAAACAAGTCATAGAATGGAAGAGATAGAGTTGGGGGAGGGAGCTAAAGGAATCAGGGTTTTCTAGTCATTGAAATGACAGCATTGCAAACGTGGGGGTTTCCCTTGATTTAACTATTTACCCCTAGCTTGGGCTCTCTTCACCACGAATGGTATCAAATGGCTCACTGTGATGTATGTTCAATCTAGCTTACATTGACAGGAGCAGGAAGGAACCTGTATATTTTTTGGCCAGTGATGTTCCACGGGCACCTGCGCTAAGCATAAGGTTTGGGGTGAGCCTGGACAGCAGAGATTTTTAAGTTTCTCATGTGCTCTAGATACACAGATGGAGAGTTTCTGAATCCAGTAGCACACACTGCCCAGAACAGAGTATCATTTTGCCTGCACTCAGCAATGTACATGTTGTTCACCAAGGCTCAGTCACAGCAACAGGAAAAACCCATTACTATCACTCAGTTTGAACAATGACACTTAAGACATTGATTTAAAATGTCTGCATGTACTATAATGAAATAAGTGTGTTTAGAACACCTAGAATATATCTGGGCTGCTGTTACTAAGATCAATCTGGTGGCTCCTTAAGTTGTCAAGATTCACATACCAATAGTTTCCACGGCTGAGAGAACCCTAAGAATTGTTTTGTTTGTACCACTTGAAATTGGGTATAACATGGGAAAAAAGACTTGTCTTTTCCAAAGTGTAAATGAAATACATCTTACAATCAATTATTAATCATGAAGTAAGCAAAGCACCATAAAGGAATTATTTTTGAGTAAATTATTTTATTGTGCAGAAATTGATATCAGATCATGTTTTCCTTATATAAAGGTGATTTTCCTTACTTCCTGTAAGGCTTATTTCCTGTAATTCAGAAATGAATTATGATGGTGTCGTTGCCCCTCAAGATGGGTCCTTATCTTCAAGCCACAGTAGAATTTTCAAAATAGTAACAGGAAACATTCCATTCTATAAAACTACCTCCGTCTATCAGTTCTCTCGCCCAATCTATGCCCCTCATGAACAAGGGGCCAAAAGAGCACAAGCAGACAATGTACAGGGATGAGGCAGCATCTGTCTTAGTCAGGGTTTCTGTTCCTGCACAGACATCCTGACCAAGAAGCAGTTGGGGAGGAAAGGGTCTGTTCAGCTTACACTTCCACATTGCTGTTCATCACTGAAGAAGTCAGGACTGGAACTCAAGCAGGTCAGGAAGCAGGAGCTGATGCAGAAGCCATGGAGGGATGTTCCCGCCTGGCTTGCCTCCCCTGGCTTGCTCAGCCTGCTCTCTTATAGAACCTAAGACTACCACCCACAAGGGGTCTGCCTTACAGCTGGATCTCGTGGAGGCATTTCCCCAACTGAAGCTCCTTTCTCTGTGATAACTCCAGCCTGTGTCAAGTTGACACAAAACTAGCCAGTACAGCATCCATACCAGTTTCCGTGGGTTAATCCATCGTTAGCTGGCACTGGGATCTTGGAGCACATATTTAATCTCTGTGTACACTGGTTTCTATGTTATTACAATAGAAGCAATAATAACACTGTGTAACTCTGGGTTATGAGAATCCCAAGTTACTGTTTATATAGCACCTGGTATGTGCAGGAACAATTTAAAAATACTCTTATGAGCCTTGTAATCACTACCATAAATTTTCTAGGCACAAAAGCTTGTCATTACAAATTAGGTGATCTCCAAATATGAGCTTATGACTCAAAAGGACATTAGACATGAAATCACAGCAACAAGTTCAGTTTTCTGTTAGACGGGAACTGTTATCACACAAACACACCCAAACACACACCCAGAAACTGTCATCACACAAACACACACAAACACACACACAGGAACTGTCAATACAAACACACACACGGGAACTGTCATAACACAAACACATGCAAACACACACACAGGGCTGTCATAACACATACACACACACACAGGAACTGTCATAACACAAACACACACACACACAAACACACACACGGGACTGACATAACACAAACACACACAAACACACACACAGGAACTGTCATAACACAAACACACACACAAACACACACGGGACTGTCATAACACAAACACACACAAACACACACAAACACACACACGGGAACTGTCATAACACAAACACACACACACACAAACACACACACGGGACTGACATAACACAAACACACACAAACACACACAGGAACTGTCATAACACAAACACACACAAACACACACAAATACACACACAGGAACCGTCATAACACAAACACACACAAACAGGAAGTAGGTTTTCTAGGCCACAGGAATTTCAAATCCCATTGACAAGACTCATAAGATATTGTCTGTAAGAAAGTAGTTAAGCACAGAGAAAATATGTCTGAGCCACTCAAAAGAAAGGGATGGTCAGAGAGCAACACAGCCTCAGCCACCCCATCATGGGCAGGCAGAGAGCCAGTGCTAAGAATCAGCTCAGAGAGACACAGCGGCAGGCTGTATCTGGTAGCAGTATTTGCAAAGACCAGGTACTTGATAACAAAACCATGATGCCACCAGATCCCTCACATGGAAAAATGGGGCATTAGGCTATACACAGACAGTCTGGTCTCCAGTCAAGTTGAGGTGTGGAACCAGTGGTGATAATTCACCTACATGGGATGGTAGGCGTTCCCTCATGTCTCCTGGAACACTGGCTCCTGTCAAAGTTACTGCCCCCACATCCCCCACAGGAGAAGCTGTGACTTTTAGTCACGTACACAATGTCCCAAGCTTCTGACCTTCAGGCTAGACTCCTCCCAGTTACCTAGCAACACCAAGATAACAGCCCACCATAAGAGGGGCTGCTTGGTCCCACCTCGCTCTCTTACTCCCCTTACTCTCTCTCTCCTCATGCTCTCCTCATCCTCCCTTCTCGCTCTCTTACTCTCTCTCCTCACTCACTCAATATCTCTCTCTCTAACCTCTTACTCTAGCCTTTCTTCTCTCTCTTTTCCCCCTTCTCTCCTCTTGGCCATGGCCAGTCTCTCAGTCTCTCTCTCTCTCTCTCTCTCTCTCTCTCTCTCTCTCTCTCTCTCATCTTCTCGCTTTCCCCCTGCCTTTATACAATAAAGCTATAAAATCATGGACTGTCTCTGTTCATCTAGGCCCACTGTGCTTGGATGATGGAATAGGCTTTCCTCTAATGAGCTGTTTCTAATCTCCCAACAGAAGGCTTTCCTGTGCTCCAGCCATGGGACCGGACTTAGGACTCTTGCCTGCATGGGAACCTCTCTCCCTCTGCCCTCTCTCCCATATCCCTGGGGCCGAGGCTGTTGCCCCGAGGCCCCTGGTATCGGGGCCTGCCCCTTGTCCACCCACCCCACACAGAGTGGGGTCAGTGGCTTAGATGCCAACCCAGGGCTAAGTGGAAAGCATCAGGCAGCCCTCCCACATCCACCTGCCCAGAGCATAGGAGGAACTCTGGCCAGACATGGGCTCTTTCCCTCCCCCTCTTCCCCCACACCCGCTTTAGTTCCCAACAGAAAAGCAAGCTTAGTCCAGAACTCCGAGCAGTTTTCCTACTCTTGCCACCCTCTCCTCTCGTCCAACACCTCAGCTCTGCTATGTCAAAGGAGCCTATAGCTCTTGATTCCAGGCCAGGGTACAGGTTAGAGCCTGCTCAGACATTCCTATCAGAGTGTACCCTGCTCACTGCACTTACTACAGTAAAGTGTACTGTCTAGCCCGCACACCACCCATCTCCCTGAACTCAGCTACCCCAAAGGTAAAATCACATCTCTCTGTTCTAATGTTCCTTGTACATCACACAAAACACAACATATGGCAGCTATTCAAGTGTAAAGCTGCCAAATGAATGTTCACTTTGTCCTCAGTCAACTCTTCCCTCCAGTAAACAACCTGGAATGAGTTCACCCAGTCTACACACCTGTTGAAGACATGGCATAGTAGGTGTGTCGAGAAGTCATGGACATGTAATGATCAAGGGTTTTTTAGTGCAGGACAGAAGGAACTTGTACATAAGGAAACATTATAAAAAGTTGGTACACAGGGCTTGTTATGACAGAAAGTAAAAGGAGAGACAGTAGCCATGGACCAAGGTTTGCTAGGCAGCAGGAATCCCACAGATAAACAGCTCTGATGTGACAGTTCTGCAAGATTGTCAGGGCTGTAAGCAGAGGCAAAGGCCATAGCACAATTCAACAATGGCTCCCTGGCTCTGTGGACATTCACTTCCCAGGAACTCTCCCCAAACACACAGAATACTTTTTTTTCCCTAGAACTTCTAGTAACTGGTCATCACACCCTTTTATAAACAATTATATATATATTCCACATCAGCAGAATTCTGGTAAGTAGACCTGAGTCATGAATGTCCCTCTTCCAATGGACCATTGCAAATATGTGAAGTAAGTGTGGGCCTGTTTGTGTGTGTCATTGGGGGGTTCTTGTGTAGCTCTCCCAGCTGTTTTTCATTTTATGCCTGGCTCTGGTCTTAATTTATGATAAACTCCATACACTGCTTATCATTATAGGCTCCTTGTGTTCTTCCCCGAACAAGTGAGGCACAAGGAAATTCCTGAGTTGTCTGTCTGCCTGTCTAACTATCATGTACATATCTACATTGTTTCAGAAAAAAAGATCAGAGCTCAGAGTAACTTTTGTTATCAGGATAACAGATGCAGGAACTTCCACAGCAGAATTAGGCTTAGAATTTGAGAAGTTTAGGAGCCAACCTCCAAGTGAGGCCAGTCACTGCATGTTCCCTTATAGCTCTCTGCTTTCCAAATAATTCAAGCATTTTAAAGGTACATTATTTATGTATGAAGATTTAGCAAAATGATATGAACTTGTCAAGACACATGATTGAGAATTCCAAGTTGGCTAAAAGAGAGGAAACCATTGAATTAACTTTAGTCAACCCTGCCAGGTAGTAACAGGAGAGCGGTACAATGGAGGGGACGAGATTCAGTATACATGAACTTCGACACAGGAAACTTTAAGCCCCAAGCCAAATTCAGAAACACTGTAGGCATTTCTTTACCTGACCAGACCAGGTTGTTCATGTTCACGGTGACCCATGGTCACAGATCAACTTAGGAAAAACTAGCCCCAAACATGTGGAATACATAAGTGGTGAATCAAAAGATAAGTCAAAGTTGCCGGCCGTGAAAGGATCTTATCAGGTAGTGAGATCACAAGCGTCACCAAGGCAAGAGACAAAGCTGCTACCACAGAGAAATGGTTCCCCAGCGGGACAAGGCGGCTGTGTATGGAGAAGAGGGCCATCGATTTGGGCCTGAAAACATGACAGCCCTCACAGGAATGAATTCAAGGAGAAAAAGCTAGAACAAGTAGCTTGGGGTGTTGTGGTTACACTGGAGGATGTGTGGAGTAGGGAATGGGATCTAAGATAGAAGAGGTGAGGTGCCTTCTGAAATAAGCGGGAAGAGGAGACCCCGGGACCTCACAGTATGGAAGACACAGAGAAAAGCCATTTTAAGGACATTTTGACTTGTTTAAGAATTTTTAACTGTAAGTTAATTTTCCAGCTCATTGAGAAGCATCTCCATGGCTAGGGCACAGAGTGCAAAGTTACAAAATTGTATTCTGTGAGCAGATTCTTATCCTGGGATGCCCATTTCTGCATACTGCAGCTTTTCCATCTGTGAAGGTAGAAGTTCAGCCAAGGCACCAGCAAGTAAGAAGTACTCCACAAACATGAACTGCCCTGACTGCTCTTCATGTGCCACCAAACCTCAAGGAAGCTGTGCTCTAAAGTAAATAGATAAAAATGAAGTGGTTCTCTGCTGAGTTAGTGTGACATAAGACAAAAAAAAAAAAAAAACTCATCACCCCATTGCCAACCTCAGGAACTCTTAAACAACTTTAAAAGTATAATGGTGGAGACTACAGGGACAGGAGATGGGATTTAAACTCATCCCTGCTACTGAGTGGTCAGCAGCTACATGAAAATCTGCTCTTTTTCTGAGGGCCACTAAGTTGTTTCCCAAACCCCAGACCTCTACTTTCATGCCTTTCCAAAGTCTTCTACAAGTAAAACTAAAATGTCAGGTTTAGAGATAAATCTAGTGTTCTATTCTTCTCCTGACTAATAAAAGCATAAAAAAAAATGCCACCACATAAATAGCCAAAACCTTACCCCCTCTTTGGTGGGGTGCAATTTGAGAAGCATTATGGGGTATATTCTATGAAGGAGAAGGGTGGGGAAGGGGGTACAGTGAGGAGGAAGATGTGGTAAACTGTGCTTCAGAGAATGAATTTCCCTGAAGCTCTGAAAGGTAACCATTGGCATTTCATGACAGAACTGACTGTTTACAGACTGAAGAATTTGACTCCTGATGGTTAGAACACATGGAGACAGTAGAGAAACAAAAAGGCTGGATGCCAACCAAGTCCTGGCCCAGCCTAACCCAGGTGAGAGCAGCAGGCAGAGGGCACGAGGACAACTCAGGATGAACAAAGAGTGTGGACACAAGGAGATGAAATGGACTCCACAGCAACCTGTGATGTTTACTCACACACCACATCCTTTGGAAACACTACCTGCTGTTTGCTTGACTGAACGTTCAGCAGGCACCGAAGTCTTTTAAGATCTGAGTAGTCCCTAGAATAAAGAACAGCACAAAGTCACATCACCACTGATGGTCCACCCACTTGGAAGCCTGTCTCTGTAGATCAGGGCATGCCTGTCAAATATTCCTTTCCAAACTCTAGACAGGGCTCAGTGTTTGGGTAAACACTGCAATCCAGGAGACGGTTTCTCACAAAAGCATTAAAGCTACTCAGTGCCACTGCCCCCATGGATGGCTACAGACATTTGTTTACCTGGTGGTGGTCCCTTGTTGCTTATCAGCTGCTTTCTCTGTGCCCTTCACCTTCGTGTCTTGATCGGGCATTGTAAAACATCAACACCTCAGAATTAACATTGCATTCCTTGTGAAGTAAACACAAACAACTTTCAGTTGGGTTATGTAATCCAAAGTATTCTCATTTAAAAATAGACAAAATTCATCCATGATGCCTACTCAAACATATAAAAATTAATAATTGCAATTATTAAATTGAATGGTACTGGTTATTTACTTTCAAAGGGTCTTCCTTGGCTATATTTGGGGTATTTCTTCAGCCTTTATCTTCTGACATGAGCATAACAAGTATTCTGACCAAGTTTTCACAGATGTTAGTCTATATTTACAAAATATGTCTATTAACAAACACTTGAAGCTCAATTGGCAGTAATTTTATGCAACTTCAGTTGCCTTCCTCCATAACTATTCTTAATTGCACATCATGGCCTCACAAGATTCCTATCACATTATGGGTTATGCCCCCACAAGTCTCAGAGAAAGGGAAGTCTACTCACAAGTAAGCAATCAGTGTCAAGATGTTGCCATACTTCCAAAACTCGTTCTTTCTCTCCCCCCTCCTTTCTTCTTTCATTCTTTGTTTCCTTCTTCCTTCCTTTCTTTTAAAGATAAGATCTCACTAGGCATCCATGGCTGCCCTGGAACTCATTATTTAGACCAGGCTGGCTTGAACTCACAGCGATTCTGCTGCGTCCCCCTTTCCAGCACTGGGATTACAGGTATATGTGACCATGTTCAGCTTCCAGAATTCCTTTTTTTCTTTAGTGGATTTATTTTACTTGTGTATATTTCTGTACCTTCCTTAATTTGTATGTACTACATGTATTCAAATGCCTGGGGAGGTGGAGGCCAAAAGGCTTCAATTTATCCCCAAACTGAAGTTACAAACAGTATGAGCCCACTGATATGGGTCTAAGAATCGAACCAGGGTCCTTTGCAAGATCAGCAAGTGCTCTGAAGTGCAAGCCATATTTCCAGCTCCCTTCTAGGATTCTTAAAGTGTAAATGCCAATATCTGAACAATACATATTGATAGCACTCATAAGGTCAGGCCACTCTTGTACAGTCCATAAATTAAGCTTACTATGTGGCAGGGAGGTAGCCTGCCTGGAAACACAGCTCAATGGACATCTCATTACTCGGGATTCAATGCTTTAGTATTGCCATAATTACTTTTCCTAGTGTTATTTTTAATCCTACTTCTTCCTACTCAAAAAGCTTTGAGTTCTTTAATACACATAGCTATCTGACTTGTTTGCTTTTTTCTCTTAATTGACTTCGATTCTCATTTTCATAAGAGAAACAATGCTGAAGATATTGCAAGGCTTTCTGCTTCTGGGACAAAGTACCTGACATAAACAGCTTACATGATGAAAGATTACAGCTCACAGTTACCAAGGTTTCAGTCCATCATGAAGCCAAACATCATGGCAGTAAAGCTATTCACAACTTGATGGACAGGAGTCAGGGAGAAAAAGAAGTAGGGATCAAGAATCAGATATAGCCTTCAAAGTCAAGCCTCCTACCCAGTGACTTTTCTCTTCCTAGGCCCTACTTCCTAAGGTGGAGACCAACTAATATTCTATCTGTGTCCCCCTGAGGCTCATAGCCATCTCTGAAGGCAAAAGTAACTTAAGCCTTCTCCAAGTATCTCCAGATCTGAACAGCTCCTTGAAAAGTACATAGCCAAAAATCTCTTCTGAAACCCAAAGCCAATGAGCACCTGTGAGCCTCTATAAATCACAAAGAAAGAGGGTTAGTTCTGACACACAATGGTGCAAAATAGACATCCTCATTCCAAAATAGAATCATTCAAGACTAGCAAAGGTTGAAAGTCAGCAAAGCAAACACTAAGTGTAGACCCATGTCTAGTACCCAGAATACATGAGCTCCAAGCAGCCTACAGGCCTTGCTATTTATGGCACACATAAACTCTTCTGGGGTTGACTGCATTCACTGCTTGCCATGTTTCTCAATGCACATTTCATGTTTCTGCCATTTCTGACATCCTTGGATCTCCACTGCAATGTAGGCTTCCATGTCTCAGGGGCTGACTGGGTGGACTCCACTATTGCATTCTATTGCCTGGCCTCACTGACTTCCCTTTGGAATCTAGATGACCTTTTAACTCTCACATTGTGCATATCTGAAAATAAAACAAAACAAAAATAAAAACAAACAAAAACCCAGCACCTCATAAATGATACCAAAGTCTGCCACCAGCTCGACCAACAGCTACACCACACTGAACCTCTGTCTCATTGACCTTTGAGTAACTTGGCAGTTGAGAATGGTAAAATGTATTCTGGGGTAACCCTAGACATGCCCACAGATGTTCTATTCTCTTTGACTTTGCATTTGCTAGCTTGTATGTGGTGTCTTGCCAAATCTTGAGGTATGCTCACATTATCATGCCTTTGGCCCCAGTGCAAAGTAACTGACATTATTTTTATGCTGTATTTTCTTCAGGAGTTATGCCTTCCTGAGCTCCAAATTTCCCCAATAATTTTCTGTAATTCCTAGCTTTTTAAAAAGTTTTTCTAATCTGAATTTGTTTCCAATTCTCACAGTACACTTGTCTGTTTCTGTTACTACCTGTGCCACACATAATGTTGGAGTAATTGTGATTCCTCCACCAAATTAGCCGATAATGTTTTTATTTTATTCTTAATTTTGTATGTGTATGTGCAGAGAAAATATGCACATTTCTATGAAGGTTCCAGAGAAGGCCAGAACATCAATTCTCCCTGGAACTGGAATTGAAGGTGCATATAAGCTACTAGCCATGGGTGCTAGACACCAAACTCTGGTCCTCTAAAATATCATTAAATGTTCTTTACAGCTTAGCTGTCTCCATAGCCCAAACCATCACCTGTTCACTCATTCTTTCCAAAAGGTATAAGGACACAGACAAAATATAGACAATAGTTTTAGCCCAGCTCCCAATAGAACCAATGTTTCTATTGGAGCCTCATGACCACAGCCTTTACTATCTACACTACTGTCAGCATTTTGAGATACTCCCAAAATATTTTATGGCTTCTCTAGTCCAAATCTATGAACTCTTACAAGTCCCTCCACAAAACAATTCCCACAAATCAAAAGGTTTAAAAAACAAACACATGATGAGGTTTAGACAACCTGTCTCAGTTGGGGTTTTATTGCTGTAAAGAGTCACCATAGCCACTTATAGAGGAAAACATTTCATTGGGGTTGGCTTACACTATCAGAGGTTCAGTCCATTCTCATCATGACAAGAAGCATGGCAGCATGCAGGCTGACATGGAGCAGGAAAATGAGCTGAGGGTTCTACATCTTGATTCACAAGCAGCAAAAAGGAGACTGTGAGCCGAGCGTGGTGGCGTGCGCCTTTAATCCCAGCACTCGGGAGGCAGAGGCAGGCGGATTTCTGAGTTCGAGGCCAGCCTGGTCTACAAAGTGAGTTCCAGGACAGCCAGGACT
>NC_034597.1:6738725-6740107 GCF_900095145.1 Mus pahari | reverse complement strand
AAAAAAAAAAAAAAAAAAAAGGAGACTGTCCGACTGTCCAACTAGAACTAGCTTGAGTGTATGAGACCTCAAAACCTGCCTCAACAGTGACACACTTCCTCTGGCAAGGCTACATCTACTCCAACAAAGCCACATCTCCTAATAACAAAACTGCGTTTGGACCTATGGGTGCCATTTTTATTGAAACCACAAAGCCTTTATCTCTGTCCCACTTTTCTGTGTTTTCTGTGACTTTCCACTGCTATGACAGAACACCTGACACAATGCAAAGGAGAAAAGGACTATTTTGGCTCAGGGTTTCAGAGCTTTCCACCCACCATGCTGGGGTGAATTCCTTCTGTGTCTCTGTTAAGCAGAACATCACATGTGTAGGCTGCTTATCTCACAGATAGGAACCCAAGAGACTGGTAAGAAATGAGGACCAACCCTAACCTTGAGATCCATGCCTTTTGTGACCTACTTTTTCCATCTACAGTCCTACTACTGGGGTCCAAGTGTTTGCGTGAGTGAAAAATATCATATCAAAAACATCCTTCACAATAGTCACAGATAATATAAAAAACTTTGGTGTGACTATAACTAAGGAAGTGAAAGATCTATATGATAAGAACTTCANGTNTCTGAAGAAAGAAATCGAAGATCTCAGAAGATGGAAAGATCTCCCATGCTCATGGATTGGCAGGATTAAAATAGTAAAAATGCCTATCTTGCCGAAAGCAATCTACAGATTCAATGCAATCCCCATCAAAATTCCAACTCAATTCTTCACTGAGTTAAAGAGCAATTTGCAAATTCATCTGGAATAACAAAAAATCTAGGATAGCAAAAAGTATTCTCAATGATAAAAGAACCTCTGATGGAATCACCATGCCTGACCTTAAGCTGTACTACAGAGCAATTGTGATAAAATCTGCATGGTACTGGTACAGTGACAGACAGGTAAATCAATGGAATAGAATTAAAGACCCAGAAATGAACCCACACACCTATGGTCATTTGATCTAAGGAGCTAAAACCATCCAGTGGAAAAAAGACAGCATTTTCAACAAATGGTTCTGGCACAACTGGCAGTTATCATGTAGAAGAATGTGAATCAATCCATTCTTATCTCCTTGTACAAAGCTCAAGTCTAACTGGATCAAGGAACTCCATATAAAACCAGAGACTCTGAAACTTTAGAGGAGAAAGTAGGGAAAAGCCTCAAAGATATGGGCACAGGGGGAAAATTCTTGAACATAAATGCAATGGCTTGTGCTGTAAGATTGTGAATGGACAAATGGGACTTCATAAAATTGCAAAGCTTCTGTAAGGCAAAAGACACTGTCAATAAGACAAAAAGGCCACCAACAGATTGGGAAAGGATCTTTACCAATCCTAAATCT
>NC_034597.1:6724179-6738130 GCF_900095145.1 Mus pahari | reverse complement strand
ATTTATAATAGCCAGAAGCTGGAAAGAACCCAGATGTCCCTCAACAGAGGAATGGATACAGAAAATGTGGTACATTTACACAATGGAGTACTACTCAGCATTAAAAACAATGAATTTATGAGATTCTTAGGTAAATGGATGGAACTAGGAAATATCATCCTGAGTGAGGTAACCCAATCACAAAAGAACACACATGGTATGCACTCACTGATAAGTGGATATTAGCCCAGTAATTTAGAATAGCCAAGATACAATTTGCAAAACACATGAAACTCAAGAAGAAGGAAGACCAAAGTGTGGAAACTTCGTTCCTTCTTAGAATGGGGAACAAAATACCCATGGATGGAATTACAGAGACAAAGTTCGGGGCAGAGTCTAAAGGAATGACCATCCAGAGACTGTCCCACTTGGGGATCCAGCTCATAAACAACCACCAAACCCAGACACTAGGCAGATGCCAACAAGAGCCTGCTGACAGGAGCCTGATATAGCTGTCTCCTGTGAGGCTCTGCCAGTGCCTGGCAAATACAGAAGTGGATGCTCACAGTCATCCATTGGACTGAGTAAAGGGTCCCCAAAGAAGGAGCCAGAGAAAGTACCCAGGGAGCTGAAGGGAACTGAATCCCCATAGAAGGAACTATGAACTAACCAATACCCTCAATATGAACTAACCAGTACCCTCAGAGCTCCTTTGAACTATACCACCAATCAAGGTAAACACATGGTGGAACTTGTGGCTCTAGCTATATCTGTAGCCGAGGATGGCCTAGTCGGTCATCAATGGGAGGAGAGGCCCTTGGTTTGTGAAGGCTCTATGCCCCAGTAGGGGGAAAGCCAGGACCAGGAATGGGAGTGGGAGGGTTGGGGAGCAGAGGGAGGGGGAGGGATAGGGGATTTTCGAAGGGGAAACTAGGAAAGGGGATAATATTTGAAATGTAAATAAAGAAAATATCTAATAAAAAAAGAAGAAAAAAGAAACTGTAGTCAGGATATCCTGCATATTTTTAATAGAAGTGGAAAAGTCATGTGGAACAAATTATAATTAAGAGTGAAGGCTTTACATCATGATTCTTATGGCCATTGTTATCTTCCTTTATGTCCCTCTAATAGTAAATCCTTCATTTCAGTTTCAAAAAAAAAGAACTATAATGTGTAGATAACATAGAAAATATAAAATTAAATATAATGGTGTAATTAAATTGTATATTCCAAAAATCTGATCTCTTTTCTATTCCAAGATAGAAAATATAAAATTAAATATAATGTTGGTGTCATCAAATTGTATATTCCAAAAATCTGATCTCTTTCCTATGCCATGACCAGACTTCAGTGTGTTGTATAGAGATGAACAAAAACTATGTGCTATTTTCCTAGAATTGCATACACCTATGTATTGCAAAATCTAGGGTTGCTTAGAGACAAAGGATTGCCAATTAATGAGTGTTTCCCTGCAATATAACCTAGAGAAACTAAGTTTATTAAAAGGCACAAAAATAATATATTGACTTTAAAATATTTTTTTCAATATTGTTGTCATATTTGTGACAAACAATTGAGACAGGATCAAAATTTTTTTAGAGGCCAAGACTTTTGTCACTGGTACACAACAAGAAGCCAGATGCTGTGAGTACTTTAGAAAGAATTTAGTGAGGGTATAACATCATTTAAAACATATTTAGTAAGAACTTATTGCTTCTGTTCTCTGGTCAAAGCTCATGAAGGTAAGAGAGCCTATCACAGGTGTGCAACAAGCAAAGAAAATCCCATTTATGAGTCTCAGTACGTTTTTGTGCATTAGTAAAGTAGAAAATACCTATCACATAGGTACTACTGTGCTGGTTAATTTTTTGTTAACTTGACACAACCTAGAGTCATCTTGGAAGAGGAAATCTCAACTAAGAAAACACCTCAATCTAGATTGCTCAGTAGGCAAGTCTGTGTGACATTTTCTTAATTAGTGATAGATGTGGGCAGGCCCAACTCATGGAAGGAGGTGCCAGCCATGGGCAGATGGTCTCTGGTTGTGTAAGAAAGCAGCCAAGGCAGGGGAGGAAGTGTTAAACAGCATTCCTCCAAGGTCTCTGCCTCAGCACTTGCCTCCAGTTCCTGCCTTGAGTTCCTACCCCGTCTTCCCTCAGCAATGAACTCTGATAGGGAATTTTAAGAGAAAATTGCAAGTTGCTTTTGTCCATGGTTTTAGTAATAAAAAAGGAAAGTAAGAAAATTACCATAAATAAAAAGAAAGAGAGAAGTAGAAATCATAAAGAACAAACTGTAAATTAGTGTGAAAAAGAAAAAAAAACAAAGATACAACTCTTCATTTTGGGTCTACAAAATGTAATTTTGTATTAGATTTCGTATTAGATGTTTAAATGCTCTTCAGAGTCAAGCATCTGACTTTGTCTCTCATTCCTGGCCATTTTGTTTCCTCTGCCTGCCAAGCCCTGACCAGCCTCACTACATCAAAGCCTCTGCTTTCCCCTTGCGACAGCCTGCTTAACCCAGAAGGACCAGTTTTGTGTTGCTTACTTTTGTTCTGTTTTAACAAGAACATCAGTTCACATGTTTTCATGTTGGCCCAGCATCCTAATTTGTGTCTGTAGAAGCCAAATATTGCTTTGCATCTCACAGTGCTTGGAACATCCCTTCTGAGGATCTGACACCGTTTAGGCTGAGAGCAGTCCTTTGAGGAGAGAAATAATTGGTAAAGCCACTAAGGAAAAAATACTGATCATATAAAATCTACTAACCATTATGATCTGGGTCTGGCTTCTGTCTTTTTCTCTCCCCCACCCCACCCCGCATCTAACATAACATTTACATGTGACATATACTAGTTATAATAATGAGGAGCACAGGATGGCTTAAAGAAGTAAAGGTAGCAGATGGGGGAGGTGCATCCTAATGAATCAGAATGTCCTGTACAGGTGATATCATACTGATTATCTTCCCTCCCATGTCTACTGTCATTTATACTTTGTTTTGGAGCTATAGTCTCATGGAGCCAGACTGGCCTTGGACACCCATTGTCCTGTCTCCACTTCTAGTGCATAGATTACAGACATAGAACTACTGAGTCAGCCCTTGATGCCTGAGAGTGAACTTGCTCAGCCTTGCTTATCAGGTGGCAAGTCTAGCTCCACTTCTACTCAACTGCACAACTGAAAAGAATTTAGAGAACTTTCACCTCTATAACAGGGAGCGACAAAATTTCTTTACTATAGATCAACATGTGTATTGCGACATCAGCTTTTTACATTACGATCCATAACACTAGTAAAATTACAGTTGGAAATACCAATGAAATATTTATGGTTGGGGGACATTACAGTGTGAGGAATTGTATTAAAGGTTCACAGCCTTAGGAAGGTTGAGATCCACTGCTATAGATTTTCCTCTAATGGTTGTTGCTTCAGGATTTTAAAAGGAAAAATCATATAGAACATCTGCAAATAAAACAAGCATGTTGCAAAGCTTTACAGAATTGTTGACTCCTTGATTTGATAACAGTCCCATGGTAATGGATGAGGTAAAGGTACTCACAAACAGATAATGGATCCCCATAGCTGGGGATAGACAAAACACAGATTTCAATAGTATTATGGCCTTTTCCCTTCATTCTTCACATAGTTATATATAAGCTTCTCTTCCTGACAGGAGAGGAGATGTTGCAACAAGAAATAGTTGTTAGCTTTTGGACCATTGAGACAATGGATTCAGCACGTGTTATTTCCCCAGGAATCCCATGCTGGGTACCGGAAGGCTGGAGATTACACATGGGTTTGAAATATTGAGACCTGCATAGCATAATTCCTGAACTCTATTCCATCTTTTCTATGAAACTGTAACACACTACAGAAAATCTTCCTGATTTGGCCAAACTATAAATAAGTTCATTGTTAGTTTGTGACTACATTTTCAAATGTGGCAGGTTGTGAACAGAGTGCCTTTGCAGTAGCATCTAACTCCATGTAGTAATAGCACACATGCCTTAAAGTGCTGGCCTTCATTTCTTTCCTAAGACTAACACAGATCAGTGTGAGTACCAGCAAAAAATTAGAGCATATGACAACAGATAGCCTGTCATTGTCAAGATTTCCATTGTTACAGAGTGAAATAGCTTTATATAGCTTCTAGGAACCCTCTCCACTGTCACTGATGATGCTTGTGCACTCACTGTGCACTCTGCAGCCTGCACCGCAAGGACGGGATATGTAGTAAGGAAAAATATTTAAAAGATAAACCAAAAAAAAAATCTAGAAAGAACTTATATTCATCACTCAATGAAAATAACTGAAGTAGCACCCTACATTTCTTTTTACTTGTTGACTACACAAATAAAAACATTACATCTGTAAGCAGGTAAGTCTATATTGTCAAGTTGGCACAACCTGGAGTCACTTGGGGAGAAGGAACCTCTTAAAGAATTATTTTGATAAAAAGGATCTGAGGCTGTTGATTGATTGATTGATTGATTGATTGATTGATTGATGTGGGAGAGCTCAGCCCACTGTGGGCGGCAACATTCCTAGACCGGTAGACCTGGTCAGTATTAGAGATCTACCAGTGAGTAAAGCAGAGAGGGAGCCAGTATAGTGTTCATCCATGGTTTCTTCCTCAGTCTCTGCCTTGAGTTCCTATCCTGATAGTCAGGACAGAAAGGGTGGTAGATGAGATCTAGATTCCACAAGATGCATTTTCCTAGCTACATTTTTTTTTCAAATTAATTAACCACAAATAATTTTTGTAAGAGGGACTTCTTTCAAATTGTTTTGTTGATGGCGATGAATCTAGAATATAGTCCATTATAAACATTCCCAATACAAGACTTAATAAACTCTTGATCTCATGACTGTCACCCTTACTATTAAGCAATCTGAGCTGACACAGGGGAAGGTCATAATAATTCAAGTAATTTTGGCATAGTGCCCGAGGGCATAATCTAAGCACCTGGGAGGCTGGACCAAAGTGATCACCGTGAATCCAAGTCCAGCCTGGGCTATGCAATAAGTCTGGGAGTAATCTAGTCTGTACAGCAAGATTCTGTTTCAAAGAAACAAAAGGTTTTTTTTTTAAAAAAAATAAATAAATAAATATTTTACAAACGAGAAGTAGTGTATTTCATTCTGAGCTAACATTGATGCTTCTCATCTACTTTTTTAAAATCATGATTTAGATTAGGTCTGAGTATGTATAAAGTTCACTTTCCATTTCAAAATGAAAATCATAAGACTTATACCAAGTCTAAGTATTTCCCAGTGAGTTTTAACCTAACCAGTCTCAAGCAAACATCCTGTTCTCCCTTGTCCAGACTACTTTTCCTGTTTGTTTGTCTCTGTCCGCTACTTAGAACTTAACACAAGTACTTAACACTTACATGGTATTTCTAGGAAACTGGTAGTCTAAGAAATTTGTTATAACTACCTTATTTTACAGGTAAGGAAAGTTAGACATCAAACGATTAAGAGACTGCCACAGCATGTTGTGTGTAGCAGTGATGGAGCTGGGATTTGGTCTCCAAAGCCTTGGCTGAAGTACCTCTATCTGCTGGCTCTGCTCCACTGTCCCCGAGAACAGCCACTCAGGGTCTGTGGCGTTTGGTTTTCTTCCTTGTTTCCTCTCTGTCATCCCTTCTTTGTGAGTCCGTCTCTCTGGGTTGTCCAGGTCAGCCTCGAACTCTCTGGCCTCCTGAAAGCTGTGATTACAGGCATGTGTCCCTACACCTGGCTTTCTCACCACCCATGCCCACCGCCTTCTTTCTGAGACAAGCTAATTTGTCACTTTATTTGTAGTGTGAAACACCCACCCAGCATTTGGAAGGCATTGGTACACCAGAATTCGAGATTACAAAGCAAGCTTTGGTGACATGAGACCTGTGTCAAAAAGAAAAAAGAGAGGGGAAAATAAAAGTAAAGAAGTGCCTAGGATCCTGATAAAGCACACTGCGTCTGAGCTGAGAAGGTGTTCTAGAGAGGGCAGAGAAGTTTGATTAAGGAGGGCAGTGCCACCCAAGAGGCTGGGCAGTATCAGATCACAAAGGTGGAAAGGATGGTCAGCTGAGCACTAACACCCTTCCATGTGCATGCAATGTGTTAAGCTGAGCATGCCCCTCTGCCCACGCCCCCTCTGCCCATGCCCCCTCTGCCCACGCCCCCACTGCCCATGCCCCCACTGCCCATGCCCCCACTGCCCATACCCACTCTGCCCATGCCCCCACTGCCCATGCCCCCTCTGCCCCCACTCCCCATGTCCCCACTGTCCATGCCCCCAATGCCTTCAATGCCCACGCCCCCTCTGCCCCCTCTACCCACGCCCCCTCTGCTCCCACTGTCCATGCCCCCAATGCCCCCAATGCCCCCAATGCCCATGCCCCTGCTGTGTGCTTCCCTGTCAGGATAGACTCTCTCCCCCGAGCCCTGAAGCTCTTATCAGACATTGGTTAGAGGAATCAGAAACTTAACAAGTAGGCACAATGTTGGCTCAAAGTTCTGCTTCTCCTACCTCATCTTTCTGTTTGCTAGTGCATTGCTGATGTTACCAGGCCTTTTTTACTGCCTAAAATTCAGGTTCTCAGGAAACACTGCTTGTTAGAATGGACTTCCGGGTGCTCTCTACCTATCCAAGGGTACATCCTCATTTCCTCTAACCTCAGACTCAAAGGCTGGTTGCTTCTGACACAGAGTCACTCTAGACTCCCCCTTTCAGCTCCTATATCCTTTACTGGTTGGGCAAAAAGTTGGCCAAATCCTGAACCCTTCAAATGATTGGCAGTTCATTTGAATTGGTCCATGAATTCACGAGTCTCTTCCTGAATTGGAGCTGAAGCCATGCACCACGCAGTCTAAAGACAAGGTGTCCTAGAGACTCTTGACTAAGGCAAAAACTTTATTTTACCTTTGGTAAACCGACTGTGGCTATTTAACAACTGCTATGCCACTCTTTTTAACTACATAAAATTGCATGAGTATGTTGCTAAGCCTGGCTTACAGTTAATGCTTAAATGATTTAAAGCAATCCTGTGAGGTAAGAGACATCACTATCGGCATCAGTAAAAAGCTTAGGGGCTTTTTTTGATTTGATAGAAGGCAGAGAATTAAAATACTACATCGTATGGGACTCAGCTCTTGAAAACCATACTGTATTTCTCTCTTTAACAATCTGAAATCACACCATATGATTTCCATGATAATTCTTATGTCATAAAATACAGCATAAATTCCAGACCTTTACAATTCAAGCAAAATCCCCAAATTCACTTACCATAAGGATACCTCTGACTTTCCCAAAAGTCATAATGTTATGAAAAGCTCATAACTTCTTAAGAGATTCATTCTTTACCAAGTACATTTGATTGTGCTTGCCAGGTGTCTGAGCTAAATGCTGGACCATGAACAAGCCAGCCTTCTCACACTGGCAGGTATCAAAATAATCAGGCAACAGAGAGACAGGGACTGGGCAGTAAGTGCCATGCCCCACAGAGGCAGTCCATTAGGCAATGTGGCAAGGACCGCGTTCTGTGCATGGCTAAGATGGAGTTGGTGTTGGCTAACCGAAGACTGGAATAGGGAAGTGTGAAAGATGAGCCTTTAGTAGGAACAGGAAATACTCCTTGCAACTTAAAAACTAAAAGACAAGTCAGACAGTGGTGAGCAGAGTGAGTGGATGGATAGGGACAAACGACAGTCAGTAACACTGGATAGATTAGTTTAGCCATGGCACTGGTGGAATCTGTGAGATAGCTTTGTGGAAATGATGTTACTGTAGAGGATGAGGTGGTGTCTAGGATGTGGTTGTGGGAATGTAGATGGCAGTACCCACAGGGGTCCAAGGGCAGTAGGGTCTGGGAGGGTAGGGTTGCACTGAGAGGCACTCACAACTGCAGGTAGGTGCTGGGCTCAGGCTTAGGGGAACATTCTAGGTCACATCTGCGACAGAAGTTACTTAAAGGCAGACATTCAGGTGAAGCTGAGCAGAGCCCATCCTATAAAAAGGAAGGCAGGAGTGTGCCGCTCACAAAGGAGATCGTAAGCCTCCAGAGGCAAGGCATGAGAGCTGACTGCAAGACGCATACCAGCTGTTCATCCACACCAGGTTCTGGAAACACCGTGCAAAGCTGAACGCTTTCCTACCACACACACTCTTCAACACAAACTCATCTACTTTGAGGAGGCAGGCTCTGGCTGACTGACCCCAAGATTGTCAACATCCCTTCAGGGAAGGTCCCTGTGGCAGGACTCAGGGGAAGGGAGGCCGCCTCCCCCCAACCCCCACCTCCCCTGCGGCCCTGGGCCTCAGGGTCATCTTACATCCGACACCACTCACCGCGCAGGAGGGCGGCCCTCTTCAGGCCAACCTCAAGTCTTCCTCCTCCTGCTGCAGAATCCTCCCTACAAGCTCAAACCGGCTCCGGTCCTCACACCTGTTGGTTTTTCAGTCAACTCCTTTCCCGGCCCAGAGAGGCTGAACCAATGCTCACATTTCTTCCTCCTCAGCCTCAGGAGCTCAGCCTATCAGGAATGACAAAGCTGCAAGGTAGAGCAGCACCATAGCAACAGGTGACGCCTGCTCTGCTACCTTGGCAACCAGCGGACGCAAGGTGAAACCCAGGATGCATGGACCTAACCTAGGCATAGTATCCTGGTCAGAACAGCTTTGACATCCAAAATAAACAAGAGGTTTGCCTCAGGTGTTCCAAGAATTTATATAAACTACAAATCAGTTCTCAAAGATTATAGGGGAAAAGGATACACATGCTTAGTTTCTTGTTTTGAGGTTATGAAGGGCCCCAAACTTGGTTTGGGGCGGTGGGGGCTGGGGTTAGGGGTAGGGAGGTAGGCCACGAATTCCAAGACAGCCTGCTTAATGTTTTAGATGGCATAAAATCATTTCAAGCCGCGACAGCACATCTCAGACAGAAAATGCTGAGGGCTATCAGACTCCTGAACAAGATCATTTTGTAGCTTTGCAAACATTTTTCCAGAAAGTCTGCATTAAAAAACAAAACAAAAAAAGAAAATTCAAATTGCATTAAAATTGCCTTTTAAAAAGGCACAACATAGAACCTTTAAAAGTACCAAATTAACTCAGTGGTCAATTTGTTGGTGAGCACAATTCCTAAGGATGTCAACTCACTTGCTCTTCACATTGTCTAAGTCATTACTTTTCATTATAGAGCTCTAAATGAGAATGACACAAGCAGCCTGGTAAGTGGAGGGGAGAGGGCAGGACACTGGCTCTGTAGAGATAAAACCCAAGGCTCTGACGCTGACAACACCCTTGGGCACAGGGCCCTACCCACCTAAGTATATATGATACTAGAGTTTGGGGTATCTCAACGGAAGCAAGAGGGCCAGGAATTTAAAGCTACATGAGATAGCACCTCAAACAATTAAATCAGGACAAAATCAAATAAGAATTTAAAAGTACAGTTGTATACTAGAAATGAAGCACGGGAAAGGAACAGCACTAAACTTCAGAACATAAAACCTCGAGACTGTTGCTTTCAACTAACAGCCAAAGAAGTCATGGGGTTGTAAAGCTGGAGTAGAATACAAAGAATTTTTGTAAACTCCTAACTACCAAGCAGGGAGTCAATGTGACAAGCTGAAGATTGACTTTGTCTTCTGTAGGATATCAAATGTGCTTCCTATTTTCTACATCTCCATGAAATACGTATGAAATTAATACTTTGATCTTTCCTTTGCTCTAGAAGGCAGTATGACACCCTGGCTCTGGAAGACAGATGGTTATCTCCAAACATAACGATCCAGCATGCACCGTGCAATAAGTATCCATGATCCCACAGAAGCTCCACAACTCTATGGGGATCTGACCCATGCTTCATCATCTGGTAATACAGTTCAATCATAGGAGACTTACCCATTTTTTTTCTTTCCTTTACTATCTTGAAATGAATGTCTAAACTACACAAAGTAAAATGCACTGAGTCCTAATAAGAGCATAAAGTAAGAAAAGACTGGAGAGAAGGCTCAGTGGTTGAGAACATTTGCAGAGATGAGAATGCAGTTAGTCAATGAAGACCTTTAAGTGGCTATGGGGGAAAAAGCAGAAGCAGAAACTGTTTTGCAGGCACTGGCAGAATCTCCATTGCAAGCAGAGGAGTAACAGGCCTACCATGAGAAAGAACCCAAGACTCACCAAGAGAACTCGCCTCAGATCAGGCAGGCAGTAAGCACTACCACAAGAAATAGCCATAAATTTACCCTCCTGGTAAACAACAGTCACAATAGTCCTATGTGTGGCAAGTGTAAACTACCTCTCCCAAGTGTAACAGAACTTTCCAAAGCTATATTGTTCTTCATCTCACTCCCATGGCTAAACAATTTTACAATGAGACACAGAAGTTCATGTGAAAAACAGGACCGAAGTCAACCCAAGTCAAAATAAAATTAGTCAAGAAAAACAGGCTTCAAGCAGAGAGGTGAGTGTTATCAAGAAATGGTAACATACCACAGGCTAAAGTTTCTACATTTAAAACAGAAAGCAAAGTTGGACTGGCACTTAAAATGAACATTTCCCAACTATAAAAAAAAAACCAAAAAACATTTTTTCCTCCTCTTTCCTCCCTCCCTCCCTTCCTCCCTCTCTCTCCCTTTCCCCCCACCCACCCACACACTCCCCCCCCCCTTTACACAAGAACTGGGTGCAGGAAGCAGAAGCTACTCACTTTCCTTTCTCCAGACCTAGCTTAAACAAATAACATTTGCAGCACTCCTAATAACAAGGTAAAAAAACAACAGCCAAGGACTTGCTATGTAGACTTTTATTGCTCTTTCAACTTTCAATAACATCTACAAAAAATAGTTTTCTCTAACAATTAGGAAACAAATGTGAAAGGCAGGATGGTTCACATTATAGACTCAGGTGGAGACTTGTATTTCATATAGATGAAAAATATCAGGTCTACAATTTGTTTAATTGACTTTGGATTTTATTATAAAAGAAAATACCATTGCAATTATAAATGTCATAAAAATTGTAATTGTATTGAGAAGTTACACCAAGGTATCAAATATTATATAAATGGACAATAAATTTAAATTTTAATTTAAGCCTAACATAGTAAACACTGGAAGACACCTTACCTCTACACAGCCAAAAACCAAAGGAGCAAAAGAAAAGCGACAGTACAGAAACAATGAATGTGCAAAAAATTATCAGAAACCACAGAGCTGGGGCTTACACTCCAAGTACATACAGGTTAAAATTTTAAAATAATCTCTTCACATGATTCCTTTTGACAATTTACTTTCCAGAAAGTTAAAAGAGACCTTACAACTTAAATGATCACATCTTATGATTAGAATACTATTTTAAAAGTTGAATGCAGCTTGGCTTTAAATTTACTTTCTAAAAATAAATAATTGTTGGTACTAAATGAAGACAGTTCATGTATTTGCACTACAAATGATAACAATGATGGAATCTAGATAAATAAATTTCAGACATGTAAGTTACTTAAATAAACTATCTGAATTACAATGTTCCACTAATGGCTCACATATTCCACTCTGTTCACATATTCCACTCTGTCAGGACACAGATGCAGAGCTGCTGAGCTATACACACTGCTGAAACTACAGGAAGCTCTGGCTGGCATCACACCTCACTGTCAGAGACCATTCTTCTTTCTGTACAATTTTGAATGTGCCTTTGTGAAAGGAAAGCCAGAAAGCTTATACTCAAGCCAAACCTTCCAGTATGTGGAAGAAACAAACACTTTGGGGATGAAAACAAGAGTTAGTGATTCTCAGCAGTAAACAAATCTTTATAAATACATGCATTAACACACAAAAACATTTCATCCTACATGTCTTAGAGAGCTTGGCAAATCTGAACATTGGTATGCCACGAGTTTTAAAAAACGTTAAGAGAGTTCAGAGTGATTTCATACACATACACAAACACACAATATTTTAAAGACCTTGTACTTTAACTTTTGCATATCTAATATTATTAAAAATATATATAGAGAGATAGATAGATTCAACCCTTTAGCATTGGGAAGCTAGTTTACTGTTTTCTCAAAAGCTCCTACTTTAGATTGAAATAGCAATAGAAAGGAAAAAAGTATCAGATAGTTTACACCAGGTTTCATTATAGTCTTTGTAAACGGACATCTATAAATAAATAAAATATGGTGGAGGGAAGAACGTCCTGAGGTGGCCCCATGGCCGTGGTGTTCAGTAGCACTAAGCTCCATCTGAAAATCAAGGCATCTAAGAAAGTGCAGGGCTGTGTCTCTGAACTTATTCTGTAAATGGGTATGTACAAATTTAATTATTTTGCACCTTGAGGTAAATCAGTACATAGCAATCTCTACTGCTCATATACACCTATTTAAGGCAGCATTTAATATATTTAAATTATCTCTTACTGTCTTGCAATGAATGTTATTCATGATTGTTATTTTCAAAAACAGCACAAGAAATGTAACCCCCTGAAAGAAGCAGTAAATTACCTCTGCTCTTCAGGGGAGTAGTCCTATTAGATCACTTTGTAAGTCAAGTAGTCAAAAGAAAGCAGAAGCCATTAATAACCAAAACCACAGTGAAACATCTTAGATACAAAGTATTCTGTACGGCATGGTTTTTCCACCCCTGGCACATATATAATTAAATAAATCACAGGAAGATTATGGTAACAGGTAGTTTTCAGTTTAAATTTTAAAATCACTTCCTGTAAAATAGATTTAACCCTTTGATGTCCTGACACAAGGAAATGGTGTGAGGAAATTCTCTTGTTTGGGTACATCAGAGGTGGGGGTAGAGTTATAATTAGCAGCAAATGGAAACTTTGGACATCAATGTGCTGCTGAGTGAAAAGGAACCACTTCAATGGAGGTCACTATGACCATAAGCACCATGGCGACCTTCCCTATCATGTGCTAAGAAGTCCGACAGACCTCGTCAGATAGTACCAAATGCTGCCAACTATTATTTTAATAAGAATCCAACTTCGTGATCTCAGATGAGAGAATGACATTAATTGGTACATTGTTTAGATTAAACTAAAATGACTTCAAACTTGCTAAAAATAATCCACATTGGGCTATTATATGCATTTGATTTAAAGATCAGTTTCTTCATACTTTTAAATTTCAGTTTGCAGTGGCTAGAGAACATTAGAATTTCCTTCAAACATTTGCCTGAACCTTCACATTCCATCACCTTCGGTGTTTCTAGGGTTTCTCACCATTTCTATGTATTATCTATCCTCTTGCCAAATCAAGTTTCATGGCCCAAAACATTCTGTCCCAAAGGCTAAAACAGCATTTACTTTTTTTGTGGGGAGCTATGAATATTTGCTACATGTGTAAGAGACAGCTCAGAAATATTGGAAACTCAATACTATCATAAAACAGAAAAAAAATGCCATTGATCTGAGCTGTACAGGAAATATCCAACTTCCTTTTAAAATATAAATATGGCAGTGCTTTATAGTAAGGATGTAAAATTTGTCACCTGCTTTCAGGATGTGAACAGAAAATGCAAGCACCAAATATCTATAACAGGAACAATTTACTCTATATTTTTACTGTCTCAAATATTTATATATTTAAGTATTACATCAACTATAATAAATATTTTAAAAGGAAATTATGGGTAATAACCAATTAAACACACTATATAATAGAAAGAATACACACAGAAAATGAAAGGTAATTCTTATACAGGAACACTGATCACAACCCTACTTGAAAGGGTGCTGACTCTTTATTACTACTTACAACAGAGAGATATCTGAATGTAGCACACTAGACCACCAAAGTAAAGAAAAAGAAAGACAAAGAACAATGGGACTCTGGTTTCTAGGCAAGTATTGAGTACCGGAAAAGCACTGCCACAAAGATAACAAACTTTAACTGTTGTAAATGGGCACTTCATAGGTTTTAAAATTGAAAACGTTATGACTTGTGTGGGTGTTAAAT
>NC_034597.1:6716679-6719179 GCF_900095145.1 Mus pahari | reverse complement strand
TATCTTACCTATATTTTAGAGTTTTCACTGGAATTTGCAGGAGACTCCCTCTTTCGAATGGAAGGTGCACAGTATCCCCATCATCCTGAAGCATCCGTTCAGCTTCCTTTAAAGAAGAGAAGAGATTACTTCCTCCAAAATATCTCCAGGAGGGTCTGTTATCAGAAATACCTTAAAGACTTGGAAAGCCAAATGGACAGCATTATTTAAACAATGGATCTCTCCTAACTGAAAACCCTGGCAATATGAACACATACTTACAGCATGAAATTAAGATATCTACTTGTACAAACTTATTTCCTAAGGAATAACCTCGATTTCTGAAAAGCAATACTGTATAACATCAGTATGTCTTAAGTCTGAATACTAGTTACCACACACATATAGCAAAGAAGATAAAACTGAAAACTCATGTCTCAACAAGTGTAGAGTAAAAGCTTGTCTATGAGGTTTAGTTTCCTCAGAAATACTGACAAGGCATGCTTGTTTTAGGGGAACATCTGTGGATACAAGATTTTTTCAAGTCCAAATAGAACTGTGTGCCACTGTCCCTCCAGTGGCGAAAAAAAAGCTCTCTCTGATCCTGAAAATGCCCCTTCAGTGGGACACCATCCAAGGTTGAAAACCACCTGAACAAAATTATGGGCCTAAAATTATGACCCATTAATAATGAAGAAAGACCCAAAGAAGTATAGGGAACAGAGAGTACTCAAGCTCATCTCCCTATTATCAGAAATCCCACCATTTCCAAGTGAGAATGTAATGGTAAATTTAATATAAAAAATGCATGTAGTAAATTGATACAGTAGTTGTTTTCTTTATCCTAGCCTGTTCCCCAATAAATGTCATAGAAGACATCAAGATTTATTTAATCACGGTTTACTGCAATACCTGGTCACTCACTGATCTATTTTAATCCTCTAATGTGTCTACATCCTAGCTCAAACCCCCAAGACACTTGCATTTTCCTATTGGCCTTGCTCTCTGGGCTTCAGACACATTTTTTTCCATGATGGTTCTTCTCCTCCTTTACGTCTCAATCTGCGTTTACTCTTCTCTGTCTCCCCTCCCCTGGCTGGCATTTGAGTCCCACCCTTTTCCCTCTTCTTTTTCTTGGCTGATTGACAAGGCAGAGAATAAAATGGTAAATTATTAACACAAACTTGAGACAGGAGATTCTTTACGTAAGTACTACAACGTATTTCCAGATTGAAGCAAGATATGAGGGCACAGAAATCAATATTTAAATAACATAGAGATGACCTTCACACGCCTACATGACAATGCACCGGGACATGCGACTACCACACTAATATCCTAGCATTCTTTGTAACTCAGTAGGGAAAAACTTGGACAAGCTGGATGACAGTTTTAGAATGTTTCCCCCAAACAGATAATGTTCATTTTTGCCCATGATAGCTGGGCTTTATCAGCTATTCTGATCCAGAAGGTGAATCTGAAAAATAGAGACTACATGCTTGACACAGAGAGCAGTAACACAAAATCCCCAAGAAAAAGCAATGAGAAAATAGGCATTTAAAATGCATTTCATTTTTGTTCTTTAAATTTATATGGTTCTGAACCAAGTAATACAAAAGCCAAGCAATATAACCTGGTTATTTTATATATTTTGCAAATAAACAATATCCTACAAGAAAAATAACCGATAACTTACGTATTTTTGCATGCAGTGTTAAGGAAATCAAAACTCCTTTATTTTAAAATCAGAACGTCATTCAAGTAGTTACAATGACTATTCTAGTTATAATTCTGGCTGAGAAGTATATCCTTTTCTTATCTGTATTTAAATAACACCATGACATTTTAAAAATTAGTGCATGATATAAGCTAGAGTCTTCAGAGAGGAGCCTTAACTGAGAAAATGCCTCCATAAAGATCCAACTGTAGGCAAGTCTGTAAGACATTTTCATAGTGAATGACTGATGGGGGAGGCTCAGGTGGGCTACTGGTTCTGGATTCTCTAAGAAAGCAAGATGAGTAAGCTATGGGAAGCCAGCAAGCAGCATTCCTCCATGGCCTCTGCATCAACTCCTGCCTCCAGGTTTCTGTCCTACATGCCTTTTGAAAATAATTGTGAATAAAATAAACCCTTTCTGATCCGGCACCTTTCCCACCCGAGGAGAGGTGTCCCCCTGGGAGGGGTTCTCAAGGCCTGAGCTGGTAGGAGAGCCATCTTTGCTCCAGTGCACTGCCGTGGAGAGGGCGGCCTGCAGAAGCGACACTGCTGCTGGGACAGATTCTGTTTCTGGCTCCAGACATCCAGCACCTTTCCTGCCCAAGGAGGGGTGTCCGCCCGAGAGGGGTCTCAAGGCCTGAGCTGGTAGGAGAGCCATCTTTGCTCCAGTGAGTTGTCGGGAGAGGGCAGCCTGCAGAAGCAACACAGCTTCTGGGAAAGATCCTGTTTCGGTCTCTAAACAATATAGTACTGAAGTCCTAGCCAGAGCAATCTGACAACAAAAGGAGATCAAGGGGATACAAA
>NC_034597.1:6696875-6714507 GCF_900095145.1 Mus pahari | reverse complement strand
AGGGGAAGGCCAGGGCCAAGAAGTGGGAGTGGGTGGGTAGAGGAGCAGAGTCAGGGGGAGGGTATAGGGAACTTTCGGGATAGCATTTGAAATGTAAATAAAGAAAATATCTAATAAAATAAATAAATAAACAGAGCCTTTCCTCCCCAAGATGTTTTCTGTCATGGCGTCTAATCAGAGCAAGAGTAACCCTAGCTAAGGTAATATTAGGAAGATACTATAATCAACAAAACAGCATGCAGTTTCTACTTCCTATTTAGTAATACAATAAAAATAGTTTAAAAACAGAACATCAGATCCAGTATAAAGTATTTATATTTAAATAACTGTATAGACCAATTAATGGTGGTCCATAATAGTGAATATGAGAACAAAATCCAGGGCAGAGAGAAGGCTCAGAATGAAAAGCAGCTGCTGCAGTGTAAGATGGGCAGTCTGACCCGACCCTGTAACCTACATAAAAGTCAACAAAACTGTCTTCTCAAAGCTGTGCTCTTATATCCAAATGTGCAGTGTGGCACGCAGGCCTCCACATACACATTCTGAGCATCACACCAACACAGAACAATAAATAAATGCATTTTAAAACAAAAGCCTAACAAAAGCAGTCAGGCATGGTGGTGTGCCTCATTTCCAGCTACTTGGAAGGCTGTGGAAAGGGTCCTTGTGCCCAGGAATTCAACAGCAATAGAGACAAAACCTCTGTCCCAAATGTACAACAGTTTGAGGGATGCATGCTTAATCATGGGTGCCTTGCTCCATAACTGGGATGGTTTGAATATGTTTGGCATATCGAAAGGAGGTGTGGCCTTGTTGGAGGAAGTGTATGACTGTGGGAATGGGCTTTCAAGCTCCACCCAATGTGGAAGACAGCCTCCTCCTAGATGCCTGTGGAATCTAGTTTCTCCTGGTTGCCTTTGGATCAAAATGCAGAACTCTGGGCTCTTCCTCCACCATGTATGCCTGCAGGCCGCTGTGCTTACCACCATATAATAATGAATTGAGCCTCTTCAATTAAATGTTTTCCTTTATAAGAGTTGCCTTGGTCACAGTGTCTCTTCACAGCAATAAAAACCAAACTAAGACAATCACACTCCATCTACTGCTTTGATACAGTTGTCTCTTCCTGAATCTGGAGCTATGCTTTCTGTCCAGGATCCAGAGGGTGGCAATTGCAGATACAAACAGCTACACTCTGCTTTTAAATTGGGTGCAGGTAAGGACTGTGAACTCAGGTCCTTGTGCTTGTACAGTAAATGCCTTTATCAGATGACGTATCTTAAACACATTTACACTTCATTAGTGTACGTCAGACCACTAAAATACGGCTGCTGTACTACACAGTAACATACCTAGGGTATTTAAGGTTAAATCAGTCATAAAATCATTGTGTGATGTTTTAGTACTGCTAAACCTTATTTTTTTGTTTGTTTGTTTTTAGTTTTACAGACTATGCAAGGTGGGGAAATGGGTAAGAAGCAGTGCTTGGGTAACCCTGCCTCCCTCTCTGTCTCACTTCAGTAAAACGGAATAATCAGCAGTGCTTGCGGTTCATAAGGTTCCTTGAGGATCTGCTAATGGTACAAATCCTTGAACAAAGGGATACCTTTTTACCTCTTTCTCTTTTTTCTTTTTGTCATCTTCTTTCTTTTTCTTACTTTCTGGCATGAGGTCATCAAGCCAACTGAGTTCTCTCTTTGTGAAACATAGATCCATGAGCTTGCGCACAAAGACTAATGCAAGAACCTGAAGAAGGTGGGAGAGACAGAAACATAATACATACACTCAGAGAAATAGAGCAAATTTGCTAAAGTAAATACAATAGGAAATACTGAATTCATTTTGTTTAAGAATTTGTTTACACTAGAGAAATCCTGTCTCAGAAGCCCTCTGCCCACTCCAAATTTAGTTCACACGTTTTAGAAAGCAAAGTTATTTATATTTGTATCTTCCTAAAAACTGTTCTGCCCTTCTCAATGAAGATTTTACTTTCTGTAAGGACCTATCACCCTGGCCCCGGCACCCCCTGTACTGGGGCATTTTGGTTTTCAGCGAGGAAGGGTATGCGTAGTTTGCTTTCCTGTGACAGCTCCTGTGACAGTTTGCAGATGGGACTGGCTTTTTTTCCTCACTGTTTCATCTTTCCCTGTTTTCTCCTCATTTAAAAGTAACTTTCTTCATAGACGTTTTAGAGTATCATTTAGTTTAGATAGAAACCTCCCATCTATTTGTGTTAATAAATACTTTCTCCTGGCTCAAAGTACAACTCCAACTCTGTACTGTTCAAAATGCCTCCTCTTACATAAAAACACTTCACATGGCTAAATATCTTTATCATGCTTTTACCAGTAAGTTTTCCCATCTTCTTTAAAAGTTTTTTTTCCTTACTGGGATAAAAATATTTTCCTACTACAACTATTTCACCTCTTAAATTTTGAGTTCATGCAGGATTTTTTTTAATAAGAGGTTACATTGTAGACAGTTAATTATCAACATCATATATTAAACTTCCTGATAAGCAAAATGACCACCTTGAATAAAATAATCTGTCCATGGTAATAATCCAGTTGCAATGTAGACACGCACACACACACACACACGCACACACACACGCACACACGCACACAGGCCCTATCCCTCCGCTTCTCTGGTCTCCATATGTACTGCTAGGCCAGCTCTACACTGTATGGACGTAACAGTCATGTGATGGAAGCACAGAGAAGGTTAGCAAACATTAACACTCCGTTCTTAATTACACTCATCTGATTTCTTATTTTCTGTAAGTCTAGATTTTTAACAAAAACATAACTTTTAATAGGGAATAATATTTGTACAGTTTGATGTGCCTGGCAGTTATACACATGTACCCCATAATCAGAAGATACAGAACATTTTTGCCAACCGGGTTTTTAAAACCTGACATTTTTTCTCTAATATTTTAAATCTCGTTTAAAAATTAATTAACTAGTTAATTAATTTGCATCCCAAACATTGCCCCCCCCACTCTTCTTTCTCTAATTTTTAAAATAAATTTTCTGGTTCACAACAATACGACCATCATCATCATCATAACACACACATTTCAAATAAAACTAGTAAAATTCATGCTTTAGTGCTACATCCTATTTATATATACTACTTCAAAGACTGGGGATTTTATAACACTCAATTTCATTGCAATCTATTGTTAGAACTTTATGAACTCCAAATCCCACTTCGCATTCAATTCTGTCCCCTACTAAAGACAAGTTGAAGCTGCAATCCTAGTATTTCCATGTGTGGAAATAGGGATTTTGCAGACATAGTTAAGATAATGAAGCTGGATGGAGTTGGAGTAGGGCAAGCAACTACAATACTCTGACTGGTGTCTTTATAAAATGGTCATGCCATGTGCAAACCAAGTCAGAGACATGCTAGGACAATTCAGATTGTCGCCATGCTACCTTGCAAAGAACCTAAGAAGCAACGAAAAAGAGACTCCCTGCAGGTTTCAGAAGGTGATCCCGAGCCTATACCCTGATTTCACACTTTCAGTTTCCAGAATTTGTACATAGTAATTTTTGTAGTTTTAAGACACAAGGACTGTGAAACATTGCAAAAAAAAAAAAAAAAAAGTGTAAAACTTGTATATTACAAAGCTTTCTTTCTTTAAAAAAAAAAAAAAAAAAAGTGTTTCGCTGGGCTGTGGTGGCGCACACACCTTTAATCCCAGCACTTGGGAGGCGGAGGCAGGCTGATTTCTGAGTTCGAGGCCAGACTGATTTACAGAGTGAGTTCCAGGACAGCCAGGGCTATACAAAGAAACCCTGTCTCGAAAAAAAAAAAAGTGTCTCATTTTTAATCCTTTTATTTCAGTTTACACTTAAACATTTTCTAGAGTTTAACCACTACTATAAGATTGTTATTTTCCATGTTAAACACTACTACTGAGGTAGATACTATCTACTACTACTTGTGTTCTTATCCAGATACTCAAAATCCAACTGTTACCAATAGTAAGGTTCTCCAGCCTCGTTTCATTATGTGAGTACATATGCTGATAATTCCTTTTGATAAGCAAGTATCACTATCTGCTTTATTATGGTATATAATGCTAATTAATAGTGCTAAGCTTATGTGCTAGCATTTTAAGCTGGTTATATTTAAATAAGAAGATACTATAGATCTTTCACAACTTCATTAGGTTTAAGACTGAGACCTTACTAGTGTTTCCTTAGGAAAATTTCTACCTTTTCCTTAACTCTAGAAATATGATAAATACCTGACTTTTAACATTCATTGACCTGAGCCTAGTATTCTCGGCTACTTTTTTAATTTCGCCTTGCATCTGGACTATGCCCTGGTTTGACCCTCTGCTTGGACCACTAGTGAAAATTCATTACATAGAACAATAATAACCCACTTCCTATAGATCAAGAAATAGCAAGTCATAGGCCTTAGGTTAAACATGGGCCAACAGCCATTTCTATAGAGCTCATGAACCACAAATGGATTTTACAGAAAACTTTTAGAATAATTCTGAGAATAGAGGTTTTTCTGTTTTCCTTCTTTATTCCTCCTTTATCTCACTGCTAAAAACCAAACGCCACCTTTTCACATTGTAAGTAATACTGAGTAACACCCCCAACTTTGGCAATAAATGCAGCATTGACCTTGAACCTGAACAGAGTGAAATGTTCCCTCAGTGAAAGAGAATGCCATTCTTCTCTTTAGTACTTCTGCATGAAAAAAACAAAAAAAGTCCAACTACTCCTTTAACTTTATAAGTAACAAATTATAAAAATGTATTTCTCCTTTACATTATTCAAGTACATACAGAATATTCTCCTGAGCAACAAAACATAAAGTATTTACTATTTGGCCCTTTACAGAGAAATATTCACTGACCCCTATGTTCTAGGTGTCCACTTGAGTCTCTTGTGCATCTATGGCTACATCTCTGTTCTTCTTGAGCTTATATAAACACTTTATTCTCTCATTGTTTTTTTTTTTTTTTTTTTGCCCCAGACTTGGGAGAGACTGGTCTACTACTGGTTTCTGCTACATTTATTTTGCCTTAGTGGACAGTAAAGCTTATGTATAGTGCACATCTTCGTCCGAGTATATAACCCTACCTGTGCTCAAAGCTTCAAAAACATTTTGTTATAACGTTTTTTCCTTAAGTCCATAGGATTTTTTAGCGTGGCATTTTTGTATAAGGTTTAATTTATAAATCTGTAAGGATACTTTAATAGTTTCAAACTGACATGAAATTTAACTGCGATCAGGAAGTATTACTCACCTGGCCTTAACAATTGAGTCTTTTAATGTTTTCTAAAGCTAAATCACTATTTATCTTTTATATAGTACTCATAAAAAGACAAACATTACCTATATGCATAATTCTTGGGCAAAAAATATTAATATTGAATGGTGATTTAATGAACTATGTGGATTATGACTTATTAATATCCTCTATGGCCTTCCTAAGTCTTAAACCTGTAGATCTGTCAGTTTCTGAAAAAGACGCCTTGTAGAATCCCACTTCAAAGCCAGACAGTTTAGTTGCTCTGCCTTATGCATCTGCCCATCACATTTGTTCTATGAACATCCTAAGTACCAGATTTACTTAGAAAATAGTCCTCCAGTCCAAGAACTAAAATATTAAAAATAAACAACTTTAGAATATGAGAATACTCAAAATGGAAAGTAGTTTATAATTAGAAATAGTTCACCAGTATTTTAAAAATAATTCAAATATTTAAAGGATACATTTCTTCCTCAAGGCCAATTATAATTTTTTAAACATTACAATGAAAATAATTCCATTATGAATTAATAACAAAATAAATCTGAAAAATTCACCATCATGGGGAAAACGACTGCAGCAGCAGAGGCTTTGATGACCCACAGCAGGACTAGGCAGGTCAGCTGGACGACTGTGAACACGTGCACCTTCCACAGGGGGACATAGCGGAGGTAGATTAGGTCCGGCTGGTGCTTGGCAGGCATTCCAAATAACTTGATACGGTCAAAAAACTACACATGTAATGAAGAAAAAGAAAAGAACTCATCAACAAAAAACATCTTAACTATTTAAGAAATAATGATTTTTAGGTGTGTGTGTGTGTGTGTGTGTGTGTGTGTGTATGTATGTTACTGTGTGTTAAATGAAACTGTAAGACCTTGGGTATGTTCTAATAATACGGAAGAATATTCTGGGCAAGAATTTCTGGATATAAAGAGAAAGGAGAAAGAAAAAAATAAAATCAAAGCAGACAGCTGGTGGTTTTTACCAGTAATCATACAATTATTGCCAATTAGGCAGAAAACTACTGTAGGTTCAAGCTAGCCTATGAGGGTAGGCCTGTCTCAAAATTATAATATGTTAATAAATGTGTCTTATATAGTTAAGTTCCAAATGCACTGAATCCCTTTGAACTGTTTTCAGGATGTAAAATTAAATATGAACAGTCTTCCAAGGTTTTTCTAAGCTTAATACCACTAAAGCTATGAACAGAAATCAGCAAATCACTCATTGGATGTTTTTGAAATTTAATTTCCTCATTTATGAACTGGAAATAACCTATTGACCTCACAAAACAGTTAGAAAAATTAAGTAAATAAGATAGTATCATCATTCATTCACCATGGTAGATGTGGTGGTTTGCATAAAAATGGCCCCCCGTATGCCACTAGGGAGTGTCACTATTAGGAGGTGTGGCTTTGTTGGAAGAGATGAGTCACTAGGGGATGGGCTTTGCTGTCTGATTTAGTGTGGCACTCACTCCTGCTGCCTATGGATCAGGATGCAGAACTCTCAGCTACCTTTCCAGCATCATGTCTGCCTGCTTGCTCCCAGGCTTGCCACTGTGCTGACAATGCGCCTCTGACTTGTAAGTCACCTCCAACTAAACATTCTCCTTTATTAGAGTTGGTGTGGTCTTTGGCTGTTTACAGCACTGAAACCCTCTAAGACAGAAGTTGGTACCAGGAACTGGGGTACTGCTTTAAGAGGCTTGGCCATGCTTTTGTTTAGAGGATTGTTGAGATTGGGACTTTGAGTTAGAAAAGCAGTGAAGCTTAATGGGCCAAAGTAGTAGGAACACCGAAGACAGTGGTGCAGGGGTGATTTGAACTCAAGAGGTTTTACGAGAAGAATAAGAACCAAAAAAGAATAGTATGTGCATTTCTTTTCTTGGCCAAAAAATCTGCCAGAAACTAAGTTGAAGAGTTATGGATCAACAGCTTTGTTAGAGGACATGTCTAGATTGCTTAGTATTGACTGTGTTTCTTGGTTATTAGTGGCTATGGCCATCCCTATGCATACTTATAATGAAAAGGAGCAAGCTTGCATGTAAACATACAAAATGTACTACTTGAGGAGAAAAGGACCACCAGGAAGTGGGATGGAGATGAGTCCTGTGTTCAAGGAGATAAAAAAAGATTAAAGGAAAGCCTAAAAAATGGAATAAAGGGAGTGGGGGCCTCAGGGCAAATTGCCACCCACCTAACCTTCCAACCCGCGAAAGGGAAGGAAAGGAAAGCTTAGAGCTGGGCATGGTGCCATACAGCCTGTAATCTCAGTCCTGGGAAAGCAGAGGCAAGTACATCTCAGAAGGCCAGGCTATTCTACTTCACGCTTCAAGACAGCCAAGCCAAGGCAGTTGAAGGAAACCATCAAAGAACAGAAATCTGGTAAAGAGGCCTGAACGAGGAGCCCCAGCTATGTACCAGCCCCAGCAAGCTGCAAACTTGGCAGTTTCAGCCACACGGTTCTGGCTTTAAAGTCAAAGATAGAAGAAAGGGATTAAAGTCTCCCTCCAGGACTAAGGAAAGTCCATGAGGCCTAACATGTGTCCAGGGTGTGCCTGTATGGAGGCCTAGAGAGACCACTATGTGAAGCTGTGAAGTTGAAGCCTGCATTGCCTTGGAGACTCCAAAATGTTGGAAATGGCAGAGCTGTGTGATATCTACTGAGAAAAGTCATCTACAGGGAGTGGAGGCTACCAAAGAGAAAGAAGTATGTTGTCATCAACAAAGTTGACAGGAGGTGGAAATCTACAGAGCTCTTTGACATCAGCCATGGGGATACAGAGTGTGGGTTTCTACCCTAGCTGGTTCCCAGGCTTGCTTTGGTCCAGTGTCCCCTCACTGGGCTCACTTTTGGAATGATAATGTATATCCTGTTCCACTGTACAGCAGAAGTATGTGAGCTGCTTTTTTATTTTGATTATATATTGCAATTAAGATATTACATTTAGTCTCAGAAGAGACTATGAATAAGTTTGAGACTGTTACAATCTCTACATAGAGACTTTTGATATTGAACTCAATGCATTTAGCATTATGATATGGCTACAAGCCTCTTGGAGCCAGGGAGTGGAATGTGGTGGTTTGAGTAAAAATGGCTCCATAGGCCTATATGGAGTGGCACTATTAGCAAGTGTAGCCTTGTTGGATTAGGTGTGTTAGTGGGGGTGGCCTTTGCTGTCTGATGCTCAAGCTAGGTCTAGTGTGGCACTCTCTTCCGCTGCCTATGGATCAGGATGCAAAACTCTAGTAAGCACCATGTCTGCCTGCTTGTCACCAAGCTTTCCACTATGACAATAATGGACTAAGCCCCTGAAACTGTGAGCCAGCCCCAATTAAATGTTTTCATTCATAAGAGATGCCATAGTCATGGTAGCTCTTCCCAGCAATAGTATGCCTAACTAAGATATTGACATGATTTAAAAAAAACGCTGGCTTTTGGGGAAGTGCTGACAGCTACCTTTACATCAATGAATGACTATAGAACAGAGGTTTTTTTTAAGAAGAGGTAGCCACTGTGGAAATCACTGCTAATCTACACAGTTTCTATTCGAGTCCTTATAAACCTGAGTAAATTTTAGCAGATCATTTCCACAAAGCATGGCGATCACTGGCTCTAGCCTCCTTACTGCATAACCTCCACTGAGCCCTACTGCTTCAATGTCATGGTCTCCCTTTCCATCAGTCATCATTTTAAGAATTACATAAAACAATCTATGTGCTCAGCTTCCTTGTGACATACACATTTATAAAAGCTAGGTCTTTCCATCCTGACCCTTAGGTCCACCCTCACTACACTAGTCTTCACTGAGCAGATAGATAGATAGATATGTGACCTTTCATTGGGCTTTAGTAAAAGGAGGTGAGTTAATCACCTCATTCTTTGGGGTAAGATATATAATGAGCAATAATTACTCAGTAAATGTCTATTTGATGCAACCAGACCAAAAATAGTCACAAATACAACTTTTGCAATTTTTAAATAATTCCATTATTAAATACTTGCCTGAATTCCTTTCAATGATGAAACTCCCATATAAAGAAAAACACCGTACAAAACTGGCATTGGGATAAACTGTAAATAAAATTTCTATAATTAGAACTCATTGTACTGAAATAATTTTACAGTAATGAGTGTACAGAAATATATTTGATGAGTAACTATGGTGACAGAACTAAAAGTTCTTTTGTGATGAAGACTGTACCCTATTTATTGCTCCCTCCTGTGCCTAAGGGCACTGCAAGTAGTTCACAGACACCTGGTACTTAACAAGGCTTATGAAGAGTCCATGAAATGAGCCCAAGGAATTCCAACAATAAAGAATATCCTTTAACACTAACACACAGGTCTCTTCGACTGTAGAAATGGTGTAAACTTTTATTCAACCATTTTCTTTAAAACAAAAATAAAAAAGCAAAGACGATAAATAAAAACTTTCAGACCAGATACTTTGCAACACAATTGGTTTTTTTAATCCCGATTTTCTGTAGGATATACATTTGAAAAATGTGGACATAAGAAAAATGTGATTAACAAAATTTCTTATATGCATCATTGGTAATTTTGTTTTTGTTTTATTTTTTTCTAGTGTTTGCTACTTTCATTTTATGTGCTGTATAATGAAACACATTATATATAAAGAACATAGTAAGTTCATTAACAGTACTTTAAAGAAACCAATTTTCTTATATATTGTTCGATTACTTTCAATACTACGGGTCTAACCACCTGTTGATTAACTTCTTCTAATTGGAGACTGTAACTAATGGATCTATAAGCTATAATGTATAAACCCGCATGCTTACTACACAAAGATCACTGTCAAATGGTATTTTTAAACTTCTATGGATTTTAAATTACAGGTGAAAAAAGGTGATTTTATATACTCACACATATTTCAATGTTTTATTTCTTTACAACTAAGCATAAATGTTAAGGTAATAAGATTGTTGAACAGTGCCACAAGGGTTTTACCTTTAATACTGAAGTCATGAACACAGAGAGGCCCATCAGGATAAAAATCATCAGCCCTGTAACCCGCTGTTCACGAATTCCCAGGAACTTGGGCTGTTCCCCTGGAGCCGAACACTCCGACTCTACTTTTAGGCTGTTGACATGACTTATAGACAGCACTGTTGCAGCCACAAACCACGGTAGGCCCATGACAGAGCAGACTCCCAACATGACACCGACCATAAGCAAGTCAAGGTGATAGCCAGCTCCTTTCTGAGGAGGGAAAGGACCACTTGTAAGTCTGGGTAGATAGTTCCTTTGCTTTAAAGTTCTGAACTAATTATAAAGGAAGAATGGAATGGAAACTATGGCAGGCCCTTAAAGAAGGCTTTCAGAATTACCTTGAGTTTGTGTTCCTTTCTGTTGATGATTACGGCTGTGATCTGCTGGTCCATAAAGATGAGAATGGTACAAAGGAGAGCTGGAACTGCTGCAATCAGTAAGGTCCACCAAGGGTTATCTCCCAAAGGGCTTATGATCCAGCCCCTACTCGGATCAGTAGGCTATTAAAGTTTAAAAATAAGAAAAAAGGTTTCATTTCTTTATTGTATTAAATTTCCACAGCACATAAGTGGATCTATTCCATAAAATACCAAGGAAGAGAAAAAAGGCTGGATTAGGATATGTGGTAAATTATGCACCAAGACAGAAGAAATTAATTCTGTGCCTCCAAGTATGCCCTTGTCATGGGACTTGCCCACTCTATCAAGAGTGGTATCTATTCCCTCTTCTTCAATTCAAGACAATCTTGTAACTTAATACACTGTGGTGGTGATTTGACTAGAAATGCCCTCCCTACATCAATTCATGTGTTTGAATGCTTGGCCAAAAGGGAATGGCACTGTTAGGATATGCGGCCTTGTGGGAGGAAGCATGTCACTATACGAGCGGGTTTTGAGGTCTCCTGTGCTCAAACTACACAACCAGTGGGGCACCCAGTCTCTCCTTGACACCTGCAGATCAGGATGTAGAATTCTCGAGTCCTCTAGCACCATGTCTGCTGGCACACTACCATGTTCCCATCATAACAATAATGGACTAAATCTTTGAACTGTATGCCAGCCCCAAATAAATGTTTTCCTTTTTGAGATTTGCCATGGTCAGGGTGTCTCTTCTCAGCAAAGAAACCTAATTAAGACATATATAAAGTAAGACCAAAGTGACTGGTATGGTTTTCAATTCTGGATTTAAACCTGAAGTTTCTTAACCTCACCAAGTCCTAAAATGATAACTGTGGTGTTGAATACAGTTCCTTTCAGGGAAGACACAAAACAGAAGTGGGGAAGAGAAAGACTACTCCTCCAAATGTTCAGTCCGGGTTGGTAAACGAAGCTAGACTGCCCCCCACAAAGACGCGAGATGACAAGACCTGTGAAAAGTGTAAGGCCTACTGACCAGACCACATCCCACCTGGACAAACCCAACTGCTAAAGAATTACAAACAGAGGTTTACTATTCAAAGACAATTTTGGAGTTGGACTTTTGGTTTTGTCTGTTTAAATTGGTTTATTATAAAGAGACAAGGTGGTGTTACTCAGTCTAGGCCAGCCTGGACCTCACTGTTTAGTCCACAACGGACTCACAAGTCTTCTGCTTCAACTTCCTCAGTTTCGAATTACAGACATGTACCACAGGCCCACCTCAGAGAATGTGTTTTGACAAGGTTTGGCATGCAGAGACAAGATAAATAAACTAGAATAACTAACTAGATAAATAAACTAGGACACTTTAACATGGCCCCATGTACACTATCTATGGTGAAATAAATCTCTTTGGTACCAACTCCTAAATTACCTTGTGTTAGAGTCTGTAAGTCAGTGGTCATGGCAAGGTACTATGAGTCAGAATTGGCCCAAACAACTATTGACAAAAATCTGGCACTTTACCGAATTTAAACACATTTCAATGATGTAACATGAAACTGATTTTTAGAAAAAACACTGTAGATGTGAATTAGAAGATTTTGTGCTCTGAAGGACAAGAGACATCTAAAATTTAAATTTATATTTGTTAACACAAAAGGAAAATTGAGAAGTGCAATTCACAAGAGCTCTTATCTAATAAGAACAAGGTCCTGGATTCAAGCCCTTTCCTCACTAAGTAGTTTAGTATTTTCAAAACCAAATAGCCATTTGTTTTAATACTTACCTCGAACTTTTCAGGAACATTAAGTTTAGGAGACGGGATTCCTACAAGGTAGTCAATTGCAACCATTATTACTATTGTGAGAAATACAGCAAAGTCGCTGATTGTTGATCGTACCTATAGTAGAGAGATTACAATGATATAAAATAGTATTACTTCCTATCCTTTCTATATAATTCATATCTTTCTCATAAAATATCACTAATACATGGATGAGACTTTTAATAATTAACAATGTTATATAAGTTTATGTCCACCTCATCCTCAAAACGTAAGAAACAAGTCACAACATCAGAACTACCTTCCACTTTCTCACAGTACTATTATCTGCCTCCTATGGGCTCAGATATGATATATATAATATTGATGTGTGTGTGTGTGTGTGTGTGTGTGTGTGTGTGCACGCGCATATGAATGACAGGGTTTCTTTGTCCTGGAACTAGCTCTGTAGACCAGGATGGCCACAAAACTCAGAGATTTGTCTGTGTCTGCCTCCCAGGTGCTGAGATGAAAGGAATATGACACCATGCCTGGCCAATATTATTTTTTACTAAAAGGAATTTCTTTCAACTATTTAGCATAAAGCACTAACTTTAAATAATAAATTCTTGCTTTGAAATAAACCAAGTAAATGAAAACAAAAGTATTACATAAATTCAATCCAGTTACCTTGGTAGGAAAATATCTCTTGGTCTTAAACTGCTTGAGGAATGAAGACAGAAAGAACGTTGTGAAAAACAAGACGACACACCAGAAGAGCACATCAGGAACATAAGGCCCGTGAGGCCCACAAGCTGGTCCCACAAACATACCATGGAAGGTCTTACACTCCTGAGCGGGCGAGAGAGGGAGGAGATGAAGACTTTCAAGTATCCAATCCCCCAACTCGTGAACATGGGTGAATCTAACTAAGATGTCAATTTCATGCTTTACCTAGAGAGCTTCTGTTAGGCTAACTATACCACATCACCATTTAGAGATATTATAAAGTTCCTATCAAAATCACTCAAAGAACATTTCTCCAACTTTCTTCTTTCTTTTGACCGCATGCTCCCTTTAGAGAAGGCTCATGATGAGTGCTAACTGTGAAATGTTTCCTCTGCATCGCTGTAGGCCACTACTGCAGTGTTTGAATGAACCTTTTAAAAATCACTACTGCAATCTCTACAGATGCCGAGTAGAGCATGGATAAAGCACTTCCTTAAAAGATAACCTGAGGCAGGAATGGTGGCAAACACCTGTAATCTTTATCTCTCTCAAAGTGAAGTAGACAGATAGGGAATTCAAGGAGAGTCTCAGCTCTTTATAATGTGATGCCAACCTGGGATAAATGAGACTTAACCCATCACCCATTTCCTAGAAAAAGCAGGAAAAAAAGTCAATCAATTTAGCTCTGATTTGATTAAAACATGGCCTTTCATGAGCAGCAAAGTGGTCATTAAAATTTTAGTTAAAACACCACACTCTGGCCTGGTGCTATAGCTCAGCAGTAAAGCATGTGCCTAGCACATGTGCAGTTCTGGGTATAAAGCAGCAGCTCTCAACCTGTAGGTTAAGACTCCCATGGGCATCATACATCAGATATTTATATTATAATTCATAACAGTAGCAAAATTACAGTTTGAAGTAGCAATAAAACAATTTTATGGTTGGGGTGTCAGCAACTATATTAAGGGGTTGCAGCATTAGGAAGGTTGAAAACTCTGGTCTGAGGTCTGACACTTAAAACAAATACAACAATGGCTGCAGAAATGGCTGCCTGAAATTCCAGTCTGAGAGGGATATAATACCTTTTTCAGCCTTTGTGAGTATCTGCACTCATGTACACACCCACTCACATAAAGATAAATTAAAATAACAATTGTAAAATAACAGAACAAAGTATTTTGAAAACAATCTCCACATTCTTTATCAAGAAGGAAAGTTAAGCATGAGAAAAGGCTGAGAAAAGCTGGACATGGGGGCTCAGAACGTGAGTCTTAGCAGAGGGGAGGCTGAGACAGGAAGACTGCCACAAATTCTAGGCCAGCACAGACTACATGTGAGACCACCTCTAAAACAAAGCAGGCAGAAATAAAAGCCAGGTTCCCACAGACCCACGATACTTCTCAATCCCTAATATACTTACAGAAACAGTAAGGTTTCCCCAGGAAATACTGTATGCTGTCATATTCTTCCTCTTCCACAGTTCTAGAGTTTCGTTGCTAGGGTTAGACGGCTCAGCACATACACATCTGAAAAATAAGCAGAATAAAACTTTAAGGATCCTACACTTAATTTCTATTTTTTTCTAAATCAATTGCAGAAGGTGGTAAATATCCCAGCATTTCTTCCATGTAGCAAATATATAGAGTAGGAGATGAAACAGAAAGCAGAAGCAGGGTACCCCAAGTCTGAAGCCATGGTGGTGTGTTACAGGGTACTCCAAATCAAGAGTTATAAAGAAAGACCTTGTTTTCTGCAGTGAAGGCAGAAAGGAGAAAAAAAGAGAAAGTCTGCCAATGACAAATTTACTTAAGAACAATGATTGGATATAACATTGGGGAAGGATAAAAAAAGACACCCATTTACAGTACAACTTTTATCACAATCTTATCTTCTTGGCCTGCTTCCACAGCATTCCCTTGCTTTTAAGTTCAAGACAGGGTTTCTTTGTGTAGCCTTGTGTCCTGGAATCAGCTCTGCAGAGCAGGCTGAACTGTGGTCTCTCAATGCTCCAACAATACACAATCACACCAACAAACCCACAGCACCGCTGCTCACAATCCCAGCACCCTGGAGGTACAGGCAGGGGGAGTAAGAGCTCAAAGCCATCCTTTGCTAATTAGGCAACCTGAACAAAAGATAAGAAACCAATTTCCCCGGGGCAGCCTTAGGCATGGCAGGCTATCACTACCTAAATTCTTAGCCAGTAAAACTCTCCCACAAATAAAATCGTTTTACATTTAGATGTGAGAAAAGATGATTAAAATCAGAAAGCAGTCCATAACTAATTCAACTACCACTTTGTAAATGCCAAAATACCAAGCAAAGAAGACACAAAAAAAGACATTACAGGTGAGATTGGGCATCAGTGTCTATTGTTTTCAAGCAGATGAGCAGCGTTATACAATAATTGTCAGACCCCTTTCTACTTTGACCAAGGATAAGACTGTGCAAAGATAGTAACAAGGGTATAAAAAAGGGTTGAGGGAAGAGGAAAAGGGTCTGTGTCTTAGGGCTAAGAAAGATGGCCTATTTGTCTTTTGTTTTTGTTTATTTTGAGTTTGCCTTTTGTAGCTAGTCCTGCAATCAAATTTACTGAAGGATAGCTTTGAGCTCCTGATCTTCTTGACTCCTAAATGCTAGGTTTACAGACATGAGTTACCATACCCAGACTGCCCACACCCACCCTTAGGTAAAGGTTAAATGATGACAACTTGTAGCAATCAGTTCTCTCCTTCCACCATGTGGGTCCTAGAGAATGGACTCCAGTGTCAGTTTTGGCAGCAAGCACAGTCCACTTACTAAACCATCTCTCCAGTACACTTTTGTGTTCTAATGCTTACATTTCTCCTTGCAAGTCAATGGAGTAGAGTGCCACATTTGCATCACACACAATTGTTAGAAAAGAGGGCATCCTAAGCAGATCCAACTTCAATAGCATTTGACTTTAATTTTATGTAGCTCCAACTTTTAGCAACTGTTTTATTTTATGTGCTTTGATGTTTACCTGTATGTATGTCTATGTGAGGGTATCAGATTCACTGGAACTAGAATTACAGACCATTGGGAGCTGTCATGTGTGTGCTGGGAATTGAACCCAGGTCCTCTACAAGAGCAGCGCCAGTGCTCTTGGCCACGGAGCCACCTCCCAACTCCAATATCTACAACTCTTCATAACCACTACATATGACTTTCCAAATGTTCTTTTATTTTAAAGTTTAAAATTCTCATTTCCCATTCAATCAGAGGGGATTTATAACAAGAACTATAAACCTAGCCAACAACCTTCAGCTGATGAGATCATGGACTTGAGAGGCAAAGTTACTGCCACTTTCCTAAACCAGCACAATTAATTCCTAGTTACATTCTAGAAGTCCTTATATACTATTACATGTCACTTCCACCTTCAAAGAAGCTTCTTTTTGCAGCAGAGTTCGTTACAAAGAACCACAACAGATTAAATGCAAAGAACAAATGACTGTGAGGTGTCTATCCTCAACTGGTTGCATCTACAACACAAGCTGCACATCAATAGCTCAGAGAATATTGCAAAAGAGAAAGTAGACCAGAACGTCGTACCGTCTACATAAGACAGCAAAGCTATACCCATTAAGTCTCTGCAATACGGTCAAGACCTACACAGTGACTTTGGTAGAGATTCCACTGGGGAGGAAGGTAATCTCACAAGACCCTATCTCCAGAAGAAGAGCCACAGACAACCAATGGCTGACAAAGCCCCTGAAAGGCTATCCAAATGGTCAGACCTAAACACATATATATTTGATCAGTATTACCTGGGGTCAGCAGGTTATATTTATATACACATGTGTGTCAGTATGTATGATTGGTATACACACAAACACACACACACACATACACATATATAGTATATATGTAAAAATAGTAGTTAATAAGAGATCATGATTTTGAGAGAAGAATGGACATGGGTAGAAATGCTGTTAATACAGTACTCATGCATAAAATCCCACCCACAAAAAAGCAAAAACAAAATGAATTGAATGGCACCTAGAAGGCAGAGTTCAAGTCCAGCCAGGTCTATGTAGCTAGATGAAGATCAGCCAGGAATATATATATATTGAGACCTTATCTTTTAAAAATAATCAAATGGAAGGCTGGAGATGTTCAGTAATAAAGCTTGCCTACCGTATACAAAGCTCTGAGTTCCATCACCAGTGACACAAAAAAGTACTAATGAAATACCTTTCTTGATAGCAGTCTATTATATGTAAAGATGTACATTTGTTGAACATTCTATAAATTAACAACATAATATAAACTGTGAGGAATACTTGGGTACAAAAAATATACTCTATATCCTTCCATATACGTAAGAGTGATTAAAGAATACAGGAAGCCGGCCGTGGTGGCGCACGCCTTTAATCCCAGCACTCAGGAGGCAGAGGCAGGCGGATTTCTGAGTTCGAGGCCAGCCTGGTCTACAAAGTGAGTTCCAGG
>NC_034597.1:6665339-6696815 GCF_900095145.1 Mus pahari | reverse complement strand
AAAAAAAAAAAAAAAAAAAAAAAAAGAAAAAGAATACAGGAAAATACATAGAACATAGATTGCCAATTGTGATGGTTAATCTTTGTTGTCAACTTGACTACTTTTGGAATCAACTAAAACACAAGCTGCTGAACACTAGTGAAGGTCTCTTGACCAGATTATGTGAGTCAGGAAGACTCATTCTAAGTATGGGCAGCACCTTCTGGTGGCAGCTGAGCTAAAGGGACACGGAAAAGGAAAGCTTTCTTTCTGCCTGCTTGCCTGCATTCCACTGTCACTGAGGTGGTCCTGATACTAGAACCAACTTCTTTCGGATTCCAAGGTACAATGAAGTACAGCAGCCCTTTAGAGATTCTCCAGAACTCCACCACCCACCCAGGACTGAGGAGCCAGCCAGCCTCTCAGACAGAAACTACAGGTTCTCAGCCTTTCTGCTGTAGAATGGATCCTATAAACCAAACAATAAATCACTCCCACTGCCCTCACCACACCCCCGACACACACATTTTTTTCATTCTATCAGCTCTGTTCCTTTAGAAGAACCTGACATTTAGAGTTGCCAACCCAACTCCAACAGAAGAACACATACTTCAATTACTTTGTTGTTTCAGTTGTATTAGTTTCATTTCCTATTGCTCTAGTAAAGAAATACCATGACCTAAACAACATGGGGAGAAAGAGTTTGTTTTAGCTCACAGTTCCAGGTCTGTCACTATGGAGAAGTCATAGTGGCAGCAGCTTGAAGAAACTAGGCATGTTGCATCCATAGTCAAGAAGCATATACATACCAGTTCAGCTCACTTCCAAGATCCCCTGCATAGGTAATGGTGCTACCCCCTTAGTTTGTGGGTCTTCCTACCTCAATGTCATCAAGATAGTCTTCTACAGACATGTTCATAGGCCAAATTGATCTAGACAGTATCATATTGAGATTCTTTTCCCAGGTAACTCTAGATTATGGAAAGTTGGTAATTACATTAATAAACAAAAGTAAATAAACTTCATCAACTATAATTCGACCCATGAATGTTTTACCAAAATTTAATCTGAAATAAATATTTCAATTACCCGATACAGCTACATACAATGAATACTATATTGCAAAAATTCCATTTTCTTTCTTTTTGCTATGTAGCCGAGGTAGACCTTTAGCTTATAGTACATCCTCTTGCCTCCACTCTCCTGAGTACTAGGATTAAAAAGTTAAAAGTATATACCGGCTCTTTAAAAAAAAAAAAGTCTTTCTTATGCTCTGGTATCTTAGAAAAAAATATATTTTAACATGAGGATGAAATAGAAGAACTTACGTGTAACTGGTCAATTCATCCAAGTTGTTGTGCATATTAAATGCATATATTTCTCCTAAATGAAAGAGTTTCTCCAAAGCTTCATAGATGAATATGATACAAATGAGAGCCGCAAAAGCTTCCTCTGTAAACCGAGTAATGTAACAAACAAGGCTGCTTGCATCTGTTGCGACCAATACAATGCACAAGAAAGATGTCCACAGACCAATACTGGTTCTTAATGATAGATAGGAAAGGTGATAATCTCTGTTTCAAAATATAAGGAGACACGATCAACATGTACATACAGATTTGCACCTTTTTCATAACAAGCAGTAAAAACACAAACACAGGATCCCTTTAAAAATCACAATTACCAAATTGCCAAGTAATGATGAGATGAAGCTCTGTGTCTTTTGCTTCAACTGGAGACTTGGTTACTTTATTAAAGATTTACAGTGGAAATATGCTAGGCAATAAAGAAATAAAACCCGTAGACCTCACATTAGCAATCAGCTATAGGAACAAATGACAGATTAAAACAACCATAACTGACTTTCTCTGAAGATAAAGAATCCGTATGTGTCAGTAGGGTCAAGACACCACTACCACAGTATCTTACCACCACTATGCCGCCTACAGAGTTAATTTCAAATAAGAAAGGCTATACTTTAAGTCATATCATTGATTACTAGTGAGTGGAGCATGCCACGTCAAAATTATAATCAGGTTAACCAGTGAGCAGAGAAGCAGAGCAAGAGAATCACAACAATCAAGTATTCAAATGTACATGTCATATAGGAAAAATATTGTTAATGCTGAATTCAAAGTCTATTACCTATAGTATGCCCATGATACCCAAGAGGCTAAGCCATAGATACTAACCCTGTAGTCTGATGGCTTTGAGTCCTTGGCTTTCAAGATCTACTTCACTGTAAACTTCCTCTGTAAGACCTACATTTAGCCTAACAAACAGTTCAGATAAATATCTTACAGGTTTAATTTTGCTAGCACTAAGAATTTTTATTGTTCCTCATATGACTTGCTTATCCATTAAATTAGCATTGATGGCTAATGTTATTTTTCTTCATCTCTACATTACTGGAGTGGAATGGTAGTAGGAACCTTGATAGGACAACCACATAAAAAACCCAAAGACACTGAAGATACACATATTGTTAATACAGCTAAATGCTGTTCACAAACAGTACAACATAACATATATTTAACGTATACAAACACAGGGGCTGAGGCTTTCTACTTACCTACAGAATTTAAATAAAATTTTTTCAAACACTAGGACTGGACCTGTGCTCCCCAGTATTGTTAGAGGTTGCCCAGCAAACAATGAATAGGCAATCCCAGTTAATGATGCTCCAAAAAGAGACTCTATTGCACTCTGTTTAAGGGGAAAATGAACAAAAGCAACACATCAAAAAATTATGTCTAACCTTCTATAGTACATCTGAAAACATGGATACTACCCAAGTAGTTACAAAATCAAAGCAAAGACAGTGTTGTGTTTTAAAACTAAGTCGTATATATGGAAAATTACAAAAATATCAAGTACATCAAGAAAATTGCTTTATTTTGCATATTTAATTGAACTTTTAGCAACCATCCTTAATTCAACTCTTGATGCAGTAAGACACAAGGCACAAAGAGAGACATATGAGGCTTCAGCCTATGCAAGCAGGAAAGCATGTGTTATTTTTACTAGTTTTATACGACTGAAGTAAGTATTTTTCATTCTGAAAATAAAAAGCACATTACACAATATGGTTATTAAAAAAAGGTAAATATGTGACTTTTTCTCACTTTTTCCTATAACAGCAACTTTCCATATGCTTTTTGAAAATTAGAATGACAGCTTTAACTGATTTACTTTAAAATGATATAGGTAACATAAACAAGGTAGATGGGGGATGTGTAAAAAAAATTCACAAAAACAGTAAATATGTTAGGTAATTTATCATTAAAGCCCATCAAAATGAGATCAAACAGGACACTAGCTCAGAGGAGTTAATGAGTAAGATATAGTAATACTGGAGTTCATTATCAGCATTATAGCCTGGCAAAATGAGGTTAGACGGTAAAGCAATGGCAATGCTCTATGCTACTAGATAACGGTGAGGTCAGAGAAAAAGGAAAAGAATCTACCCTTCCTAAACATCAGAGCCAACTGGGATATGCTATCCAGAAAGGAGAAACCCCAGGAAAGGCAAGACAAGAGAGAGCACCAGAGCAGGCAAGAATGGGGCTGTCCTGGAAGCCTGCAGGGCCAGGGCCAGGGCCTGGGTGTAGCTGCGGGATGGTTTGTTTCCAGTCTAAGCTCTTTCACTTTTTTAGTGGGGGTGATGGTAATTATAACTCTACTAGTGTTTGTATAGGCAGCTTCAAACCCTGTCTGTTACTTAGGGCATATCACAAAAATGGAGCAATTCTCTCCATCAATTCTAACACCATCATCTAAAACAGAATCACAAAGTAAAAAAATAAAATAAAATAAAATATAATGGAACTACTGGCAACATGAAAAAAAGTGAGCAACCATGTTAATAAATATGTTAAGTGTAAAGAATGTTTTCTTTTTTAAAAAATAGAGTTTTACTACAAAACACAGGTCCTCATCACCAACTCCTTAATTCTACTAAGATATGAACATTAAAATTGAGCTTAGGATGAGTTTGAGTTAAAGATGAAAACGTCTACATGAAATTCAGAAAAAGAAAGCAAAAACTGAAAAGCACATCACAAAACTCAACTGAAGCAGGACAGCACAAACTAGAGGCCCCTCCCCAAGTTGTGGGTTAAAAATGTAAATACCACCACCAGAAACAATGCCTTTATTATCCCCACCCACTGCACGGCACAGCCATATAAGATCCCCAAGCTACCTTTCCCCAATGTGGAACTGCTTGACATTCATCCTCTTCATCCTAAGGCTCTGGCTGTCTAAATTGCTGGGTCAATTTACTCCTATTCTATAAATCAACTAACTCTCTACCTTTCCTTTTCTCCCTATAATTTCAACCCTCATGGACACATGAGTGGTTCAATATTTATACTTTCTTCTGCTACTATATAACCTCTAAAAATGAGTTCCCTAAAACGCCATTTCTATAATGGGCATTGGAAGCGAACACCCCACGTTCATTTTGTTTCTTCTGTAGAATTCTTGTTTTCTCCATTTCTGTAACTTCAATTTTCACAGCTCTCCTTTCTCACAACAGTTCAACGAACACAGGCTACCATTTCCCATCTTTCTAGTTAGGCTGTCCCTGCTATACTTGTCTCTCTCCCTACTCTAGTGCCAAACATAATCTCAGGCACATGGTGTCAAAGAACAGAAATAGAAGACGGGCAGTGACAGTCCATGAACCAAGCAGCAATATTTCTAAGAGCTAAGCCACATTTCAACAGTGCAGGACAGAGTTACAAGCACTAATTTTTGACAGTGATATAAAACAACTAAAATATAAAATATAAAACAACTAAAAATATGTATATTTGAAAGAATGATTAAAGGCAAAGGTAAAAAGGAATCTAACAAAAAATAAATTGAGAATTAGAAATTTTCAACTTTTAGGTTTTAACCCAATGTTCTAAAAAAGATATGCCTTTATAATCGAATAACTATTGCCATTTAGATTTAGCTATTTTTTTTACGATTTATCTATAAAAATACAAAATTTCTTTAAATAGCAAATATTATTTAAAAAAAAACTTCAGAAATCAGGAATTATAAATTATGTCACCTATATGCCAGTAAAATATATTTACACCTCCTATAATAAGCCATTCAAGATTTTATGAAGAATCAGTTCCTAGCATGGTATCAGCATGTATAGCAAACTGGATTCTACATTCACATGAAAAAAAAAAAAGTGAGGCCATATTCAATTACAAATAAAAGCTTTGGCAACTTTCAAACAGATTTAATAGCAAAATGAAAATAAACATAACTTTAAAATCCCACCCACTCTACAGTTACATTCTGCTGTTTTGAAAGGTCTCAGTTCAGTCACCAGATGAGGCCATAGCCCTGACCCTATGACAACTAACAGGACATAGGATGAGGACTCCCATGGGAAAATTTCCCACCATGACCCACCCAGAGCATCTCCCCACAACTCACACATCCCCAGAAGGCAATGGAAGTCTTACTCAATTGATAGTCATTTCATCAAGCAAGGTAGGATAAAACAAATGTTTGGTTTTTTGTTTATTTATTTTTACCTCAACTGTGCATCTTCTCCTGTGCAAATGTCTTCCCCATGTTTTCCACAGCAATTACCTTTGGGGGAAGTCTGCTTGGGGACAGGTTAATGCTGCGGGGAGACTCTTCAAATACAAGCACGAATAGTGAGACAAATGCATACAGACACTTGCCTCTGAGGAGCTGGGAGCCTGGCCACTACCAATCTTTTGTACTCACTATTCTGCCTTCTGTAGCTTCTCCAAGCAGCCCTCCAAAAGTGATTACAGGAGACATACAGGCACAGTATAGGAAAAGAATCGAGGCCAGGCACTGCAGACTTAATGCATCCTTGAAGTCACTCAAGAAAAAAGGTGCTTTCCTTTTGATGTCAAGTATCAAACCACCAAAAAGCCTAAATAGGTGAGATGAAACTCGTCAAGCTGTAGACTAGAGGATTCTAACTAGTTCAAACTAAATCTATGGGCTACATAAAACTGTTGGTGCTTACTTTTTTGTCAATAAAATAAAATTTTAAATCATGGTATAACTTATAGAAGATAAGCTCATTGACTTTAATGAAATAATGTCAGAGGAAAGATACATCTCATTAAATCAAAGGAAACATAATATTATATTATGGGTTATATGCTGAAAAGGTTGCAGGGAAATGACTTTATAGGAGTAATTTTAACTTTGAATACAAACATATATACAAGTAAACATACAATAAACAAAACCTAACTAGCCATTCATATAAATGTGCAAACGCAACTCTGTTTTTTATCTGTAATACAGATCTGAAAGGCAATGGGCAGAAATACAGAGAAGGAAATTATATCTTACTTAGTTCTTAGTGTGAATGTAGTATGTTATGCTTTTAATACTGAAGTTGACTAATAACTACTTTTATGACCTTTAACTATTTATTTATATGAATAATTCTGTCTGGGAAAAAGAAAAACCTGAAAAGCTATTTCTGTATATTACTACTTATATAGTATATATATATATTAATAAAACTAAGAAGTTTTAGAAAGAATAAAAAAATCTATGTTTACATTAAAACATCAAAGCTGTACCACTTCAACTTTTTAAAAAATTAAGCTTTTCAATATTTTTAATCTGAAAATGTTCCAGTAAAATATAAATACCCTAGGAAATGGGGAATCTTTATGTTCAATGCCATACCACAATTAAGCTGAATCCTGCCTGGTATACAGAAAGTACTAAATAAATACTGTTGAACTGGAAATTGAGAACAGTCTTATGCCTCAGGAAATGGGTGATTATGTACATACGAAATACAAGAATATGGATAAAGAATACAGCTTAAATTTAAGCTGTAGAGGGTTTGGATGTTCCAATCTTTACCACGCTAATTTTTTAAGTTAAATACTAAAATAAACCATGAAGGCATGTTGACAAGAAGTGATTCCATAATCTGTAGCAAAAGGAATCAGTTTTAAATTAAGAAGATGCCAATGACAATATAGAAAATAAATTGCCACCATCAAATAAAAAACTTACTGTTTAGCAGGTAGCAAAGGAGGCTCTCGGGTGCTTAAGATATCTATCTATCTTAGGTACTGACTGGTACTTCTCAGCAACTAACTGTATCTCTAATGTACAAAGAAATGGTTGCAGCTAATAGGAGCCCAGCACTATTGGCACAGAGGTAAAATCTTATTCTGTTACGTTCATAAAGGCTCTTACACTTCTCTAGTCAATGATTACAAATTTAAGACTGCATTGAATATATTAATTGCTATTTTTGTCAACAGTGTGTATATATGATATTCTAATTTTAAAAAGCTTTCACTCCAGGTCCTATGGCCCCAGAGTGACTACCAGTACCCTGTGCAATGCCAAGAGCCATACTTCTCTATAGTATGGACATGCTGACACAATTAACCACTACAAAATAACTTAAAGATATTTTATTACATTTTACATTTCTATTCTTTACTCTAAAATTAACTTTCTAATTTCTCTAATAAAGCTTCCAGTAGGGTCTAATCATGCTTGTCCGTCTAAATTTATAGTATTTCAAAAAGTAATGTTTACATAAATTTTAAATCTTGCACAATGTATAAGAATCATTCAGTACAATTCCATTTTCATCTCATAATTCCTTAACTTGGAAAAAGATATGTATTTCCTTTCAGAACCTTCTGTAGAGGTCACCAAAAACCCACATACTATAATTTTGAGGGTATGTTCCATTATTTTAAAATAAATATTGGTACATATTATTAAAAATGTTTTAAATGGATGAAAATTTTCCTTCATGTCATATTATCTTATAGAAAATGCATTTTTAAAACCATACAAACCTAAAGGTACAAGATTAAGTTCCAAATAGTTGAGAAGTTAAAAAGACTGTTGGTGCCTTTCTACTAATTCCCCAACGTAACATCTGTACCCACCGTCCAGTCCTCTGCAGCTCAGGCCCAGCATGGTGATCATCCTCCTTAGGAGGGTCAACAGACATTGCAGCAGATCCATTGGGAAACACAGGAATCTTCCTTTTTTCCTGAATTCCACAAAAATATCTTTTCAGAATTCAATGTTAAGAAAACTGGTATCTGAGATGGCTAGAGGGGATAATGCATCTCATAAGGATTTTACACAAGTACTACTGTCTGGGAAAAAAAGTTCCCTAGTGTAACTTTTTAAAACAGTAACAATTAAAAAGGAGATGAATTTAGAATAATTTACTATCTACTTCTGTTCATATTTTAAATTTATAATTAGCTTTCTTAACTATATTCTAACATCAAAGTATTATAAGATATATTCATGAAACCATGTCAAATTTCTATTCTATGATAGCTATTGTTTTATTAAATTTCCACTGCTGTTATAAAACACCATGATCAAAAGCACTGTGGGGGAGAAAAGGCTTTATTAGTTCAGCTCAGACGTCCTGGTCATAGTCCTTCATGAAGGAAGTAAGGGTTAGGACACTGAGGCAAGAACTGGGACAGAGACAATGGAGGAACACTACTTGTGTTTCATGGCTTGCTCACCCTGCTTTCTTACACTACCCAAGACCACCAGCCCAGGGATGACACTGCCCACAATGAGCTAGGCCCTTCCGCATCCATCAAGTATCAATCAAGAAAATGTCCTACAGTCCTGACTATGGAAGCATTTTGTCAAGTAAGACTCCCTCCTCTTGTATAACCCAAGCTTGTGTTAACCTGACAGAGCACCAGCCAGCCTAGCTATGAACAGAAACACTCTCCCAAAGAAACACATTTTTCCAAGTATTTAGAATACTGCGGTTAACTGCCAAAGAACAAACTTTGCATGGATCTTTAAAGTTACTACTTTTTTCTACAAACCTATACTGCTAGCTCTCAAAAGGCTGAGGCAAGGAGACTGTAAATTCAAGATCAATCTGGGCTACAAAAAAAGTTCAAAAAGAAGATGGACGGAGGAAGAAGGAAAGAGAAAGAAAACCAATTACAAAAGTGTTTTTCTTAGAAAAGCAGCACAAAAATTCCTTCAGTATCATCTTATATTTCATTTTAAAAATCAAAACAAAACAAAAATAAAACTTCTAAAATACAGAATCTACTCCCCCATGTTAACACAAAATGAGTATTTCAAGTTACCTAAAGAAATATCTATGTGCAGATAAACACATATAACGAAAAGAGGGAGGAAATGGAATATGCAGGGAACAGAGAGACACAGTAAGACGTGCCAAGGCTCCCATGGACCTAGACATACATCATATTAACACAGAGTAGCAAGATTACAAAAGTAAGGTCACACTTGAAAATGCCAAAGATAACACCAATGTGTATCTTAGATCAAAGATGAAACAACACATTATAGGACAAGGGAATTCCATACTAAATATTATAATCTCAGTAGTATCTAAAACAATATGAAAGTAGAAAGCATGAGGAAGTGGCTCATGCTTACAATTCTAGTATCTGAGACACTAAGACAAGACCCTGCAAGCTTAAACAGTCTGGCTACGGGAAGGTATCAGGCACACAAAGTTATGCAGTAAAATACTGTCTTGAAACAAAACAAAGCATTCTTTTAGGAAACATTTCAAAGGATGGGGGTTGGAAAGATGGCTCAGCAGTTAATCACTGGCTATTCTTCAGAGGATTTGAGTTCAACTGCCACCATTAACATGGTGGCTCACAAGTATGCATAATCCCAGTTTTGGCTTATCTGATCCTGAGCACCAGGCATGCGTGTGGTACATATTCATATATGAAAGCAAAATACTCATACGTATAAAATAAATCTAAAACAAGCAAACAAAATAATTAAATATACCAAAATTATAAATAAATCTTTAGGAAGGATAGTCGGAGTGAAGCAAATCAGCTAAAAGCAGAAGTGAAAGTAGAAAAAGATCCACATTAAAAAAAATTATTATTTGAAAAATATAATAAATAATTAGTCTATTAGCTAAACTAAACAAAGGTCAGGATGGAACATCACAAATCAAAGGGAGTGTAATAGATAAACTTTTTGAGAAAATTTCAAGTCTGGGTAAATTGGTAATATACCAGGCAAACAAAATGCATCAGAACTGAACTGACCCTAAGAAAAAAAAGTAAATCTCACATAGAGCAATTTTCATAAAGCAACAAGCAACTTGTTAAAGCCCATACTTGGCAAGTGATATAGTTCAAAAATATATACCAGAAATTTTCCAAATGTGCAAAAACAAATTATTCCATACTATTTAAAAGTTGCTCAAGAACCAGTACCCCAGTTATTTGTTTTTGTGAAACAAATGGACTAGTAATATAGCACACATAGATTTAAAAAAAAAAAAAATTATACAATGATTTACCTAAAATTACTCAAATAACAAAGAAGTAGGCAGACTACAAATATCTACATATCCGGGTAACAGAACACAGCTAACAATCAACAAATCTGTCTGGGATACAGATGCACAGGGGCATGGTAATACTGGTACATCCTCTCTGATGAACCTCCACTGATCTCTATGGATTGACTCTTGGTGCTAGGATGCAATGCTAAAGAGGAGCTCTTATGGAGCCACATCCACTGTAAACAGCTGTAACTTTTGTGTCATAAAAATGCATAACTTACATATTTCATGAAAAGTTTTTAACTTAAAAAAAGAAAACAACTCCCAAAATATATCTCTAGACTCTTACCTGAGAAGGAACACTTTTTGGAGGCTCTATGCGTATGGAAGGATCCCACTCCCCTGGAGGAAGGACAGTTACTTGATCTAAGAATTCATCAATTCCAGATAGGAGGTCATTTCGATCTTTTGCTTTATAAGCCACATCATGAAAAATCTATAAAAAAGAAGACACTGAGCAGAAAGATTTTACAGTGGAAAGAAAAATCTACCTATACTAAACTGCACTTTAGATACAGAAATATTGGAATAGAGCAATGGTACATGTTAATAGCACACACTGCTCACGAGGACATGCTTTCAGTTTCCAGAACTGTTAGGTGGCTCACAGCTATCTGTGGTTCTGAAGACTATGACACAATCTTATGTACTCCATTGGGCCTGCACTAACATGTGCACATACCTCACTCCTTCCTGCACATACACATATGTTAAATAAATAACAAACGTAGAGTGACACACACACACACACACACACACACACACACAAATAACATAAAATCTTCTCAGGGGCAGGCATCCACTCCACCTGGCAATACTTAGCTCATTATTAGTATTAACAGATGAATCAATAACAACCAACCAAAAAAATGATGTGTTAATACAAAGAAAAACATTTCACAAATAAACAGCAATTATTTACAAATTAATTCATAACAATAAATGTCAGGTAATTCTATTTCTGTCACTAAAGTGTTATTTGTCCTGAGTGAATAACTATGAACAACGAAGTTATTTTGTTTAACAAATATTTACTGGTTACTTATGACTTGTTAGGAGCAATGCTGTATGTGACACAACAAAATAAAATAAAACAAAACAAAAGAAAATCAAACAAAAAACAATGCAGTCTTTCCAGGCAGAACAGTGAGTTAAGTAATTGCCCAGAATAGCAAGATTCCAAGTAGAACAAACATTTATAAAACAAAAAACAAGCAAACAAAAAAATTAAGCAAAGTGCAGGACAGAAAGCTGACAGAGAAAAATAGACAGCCAAGAAAATGTCTGCCTATCAGAAAAGACGATAACCCTGATAATTGAATACAGAGGCAGGAGAATTTGTGTGAGTTTGAGTATAGTCTGGGCTAGACAGTAAGACTTTGTAAAAACAAACACAAAACAGAGGTGATATTTGAGAGGAAATCATTCCACAAGTAGACTGCGTGGGTTGATGGTAAATCAAGTCCTTGCTGCTGAGGTGGACCCCTAGTTGGTCTGCTCCAGTGAAGACTCCATATCCCATACATCCTACAGGACCCGCTGCACCCAGAGCAGTTGGTAAGAACTGCACCCTTCACCCGCCCCAAATCCCAGAGGTGCAGCTGGGCGCCTGGTGGACTCCAGACCTATCACCCACCCAAACTCCTGCCCTCCCCAATACTACTCTCCCTCCTTCCATCCCTTCCCACCCCTAGTTGGTCTGCTCCCATGAAGACTTCATATCCCAATCCATCCTGAGAGCCTGCTGCACTCGAAGCAGTTGAGCAGTTGAGGACCCTCTGCACTCAAAGCAGTTGAGGATCTGCTACTCTCAGAGAAGTTGAGGATCGCCTGCACTCAGTGCAGCTGGACAACGGCTTGACTGTTCCGTGGAAGAACCAACAGTCTGAAGGCCTCCCAGGAGATCTACTGCAGCCAGGGCAACAGATCAGCAGCTTCTCTGCCCCATGTTAAGAGCTCTCAGTTGGAAGGTCCCACAGGTGATCTGATACAGCCAGGGCTGCAGGCCTACTAGGAGACCTGAAGCAACCAAAGGACAAAAGAGGCAGAGTTCATACAGTCACCCAGATCAACAAACATTAGGGATATCCAGATGGCAAAAAGGCAAGCACAAGGCCGTAAGCAACAGAAGCCAAAATAAGTGGGCATCATCAGCACCCAGTTCTCCTACCACAGCAAGTCTTGAATACACCAACACACCTGAAAATCAGGAATCTGTCATAAAATCTTATCTCATGAAGATAATACAGTCCTTTAAGGAGGATGTCAATAACCCACTGAAAGAAATACAGGAAAACATAGGTAAACAGGTGAAGGAATTGAATAAAGCAATCCAAGACCTAAAAGTGGAAGTAGAAACAATAAAGAAAACAAAAATGGAGGCAAACCTGGAAATGGAAAACCTAGGAAAGAGGTCAGGAATTACAGATGTAAGTATTACCAACAGAATACAAGAGATGGAAGAGACAATTTCAGGTGTAGAAGATACAGAAGAGATTGACACAACTATCAAAGAAAATTCAAAACATAAAATCCCCTAACCCAAAGAATCCAGGAAATTTAGGACACAATGAAAAGACCAAATCTAATAATAATTGGAATGGAGGAGAAGGAAGATTCCCAGCTCAAAGGACCTGAAAATTCCTTCAACAAAATCATGGAAGAAAATTTCCCCAACCTAAAGAAAGAGATTGACATAAAGGTACAAGAAGCATATACAACACCAAATAAATGGGACCAGAAAAGAAAATCTTCTCGTCAAATAATTATCAAAACACTAAATGCACAGAGCAAAGAAAGAATATTAAAAACTGTAAGGGAAAAAGGCCAAGTAGCATACAAAGGTAGACCTATCAGAATTACACCAGACTTCTCAACAGAGACTATGAAAGCCAGAAGAGCCTGGTCAGAAGTCATGCAGACTCTAAGAGAACACAAATGCCAGCCAAGGCTATTATACCCAGCAAAACTGTCAATCAACATAGATGGAGAAACCGAAATATTCCAGGACAAAACCAAATTCAAACAGTATCTATCTACCAACCCAGCCCTACAGAGGATCCTGGAAGAAAAATTCCAACACAAGGAAGATACCTGCACAAAAGAAAGGACAAGATATTAAGCATCTCACAACAAAGTCAAAAGCAGAGCCACAAGCACATAAAACCATATAACACATGGAATGTAAAAACAAACATATCAAGAACCAACAGTCATCTCTCTTTAATATCTCTCAATATTAATGGACTCAACTCACGTATAAAAAGACATAGGAGAACAAACTGGATTTGCAAACAAGATCCAGTATTTTGCTGTATACAAGAAACACACCTCAACAACAAAGGCAGACACTATCTCAGAGTAAAAGGATGGAATGGTCTTCCAAGCAAATGGTCCCAGGAAGCAAACAGGAGTTGCCATCCTACTACACAATAAAATAGACTTTCAACCAAAAGTTATCAAGTGTCTTGAAAAAGGACACTTCATATTCATCAAGGGGAAAATCCACCAAGAGAAAAGCTCAATTCTGATCATTTGTGCCCCAAATGCAATAACATCCAAATTCATAAAAGAAACTTTACTAAAACTCAAAACACACATTGAACCCGACACAATAAAAGTGGGAGATTTCAACACCCCACTCTCACCAATGGACAGGTCATTGAAAAAGAAGCTAAACAGAGATACAATGAAACTAAGAGAAGTTATGAACCAAATGGATTTAACAGATATCTACAGAACATTTCACAGTAAAACAAAAGAATACACCTTCTTCTCAGCATCTCATGGTACCTTCTCCAAAATCGACCATATAATCGATCACCAAACAACCCTTAACAGATAAAGAACATTGAAATAATACCATGCATCCTATCAGATCCCCATAGCCTAAGGCTGGTCTTCAATAACAGCCCAAACTACAGAAAGCCCACATACACATGGAAACTGAACAACTCTTTACTCAGTGATAACTTGGTCAAGGACAAATTAAAGAAAGAAATTAAAGCCTTCCTGGAATTTAATAAAAATGTTGACACATAATACCCAAACCTATGGGACACAGTGAAAGCATGCTAAAAGGAAAGTTCATAGCACTAAGTACCCTGGTGAAGAACCTGGAAAGATCTTACACTAACAGTACATCTGAGAGCTCTAGAACAAAAGTAAGGTAACTCACCCAAGAAGAGTAGAATGCAGGAAATAGTCAAAGTAAGACATAACAACAGAAACGGAGGAAATTCAAAAAATTATCAGATTCTACTATAAAAGCTTAAACTCAATAAAACTAAAAAATCTAGACGAAATGGATGGTTTTCTAGGAAGATGCCACATATTAAAGTAAAACCAAGAGCAGGCAAGCTATCTAAACAGGACCATATCACACAAGGAAATAGAAGAAGTCATTCAAAAACTTCCCAACCAAAAATGGCCCAGGGTCAGATGGATTTAGTGCAGAATTTTACCAGACCTCCAAAGAAGACCTGATACCAATTTTCCTCAAACTATTCCATAAAATAGAAACAGATGTAATATTACCTAACTCATTCTATAAAGCCAAAATTACTCTAATATGTAAAACACATAAGAACCAACCCAAAAAAGATAATTTCAGACCAATCTTGCTTATGAATATCAATGCAAAACTACTCAATAAAATTCTTGCAAACCAAATCCAAGAACAGATCAAAATTATCATTCATCACAATCAAGTAGGCTTCATCCTAGGGATGTAAGGTTGGTTTAATGTATGAAAATCCATTAACGTAATCCACTATATAAACAAAAACGCAAAGAAAAAAAATTTCCTTGGATGTAGAAAATGCATTTGAGAAAATCCAACACCCCTTCATGTTAAAAGTACTGGAGAGATCAGGAATTCAAGGCCCATACCTCAACATAACAAGAGCAATTTACTGCAAACCAACAGCCAATATCAAATTAAATGAAGACGTACTTGAAACAATCCCACTGAAATCAAGGACAAGACAAAGATGCCCACTCTCCCTGTATCTATTCAATATAGTACTCGAAGTGTTAGCTAGAACAGTAAGAAAACAAAAAGAGATCAAAGGGATACAAATTGGTAAAGAAGAAATAAAGGAATCACTATTTTCAGATGATATGATAGTATACATAAGTGACCCCAAAAATTCTAACAGAGAACTTCTCTAGCTGATAAACAACTTGAGCAAAGTGGCCAGATATAAAATTAACACAAATAAATTAGTAGCCTTCCTTTATACAAACAATAAGCCAGGCTGAGAAAGAAATTAGGGAAACAATTCCCTTCACAATAGCCACAAATAGTATAAAATATCTTGAGGTAACTCTAACCAAACAAGTGAAAGACTTGTATGACCGACCATAACTTCAAATCTCTCAAGAGAGAAATCGAAGATCTCAGAAAATGGAGAGATCTCCCATACTCATGGATTGGCAAAATTAACATAGTAAAAAATGGCCATCCTACCAAAAGCAGTCTATATATTTAATGCAATCCCCATCAAAATCTCAACACAATTCTTCAAAGACATGGAAAGAACAATTCTCAAATTCATCTGGAAAGGTAAAAATCCCAGAATAGAAAAAACAATTAACAATAAAAGAACAGCTTGGGGAATCACTATCCCTGACCTCAAGCTGTACTACAGAGCACTAATGATAAAAACTGCCTGGTATTGGTACAGAGACAGATATGTTGATCAATGGAATAGAACTAAAGACCAAGAAATAAAACCACACACATATCTACACTTACCTTTGAAAAAGACACCAAAAATATACAGTGAAAAAAATAAAGCATCTTCAATAAATGGTGCTGATCTAACTGACTGTCTCTATGTGGAAAAATAAAAATAGACCCATATTTCTCACCTTGCAGAAAGCTCAAATCCAAGTGGATCAAGGGCCTCAACATGAAACCAGATACACTGAATCTAATAAGAGAGAAAGTGGGAAGAAGTCTTGAACCCACTGGCACAAGGGGAAGGGAAATTTCCTAAACAGAACTCTAATGGCTCATGCTCTCAGATCAAGAATTGATAAATGGGACTACATGAAACTGGAAAACTTCTGTAAGGCAAAGGACATAGTTGATAATACAAATACAAATTGGCAACTTTACAGATTGGGAAAAAAATCCCCACATCCAATAGAGGGTAAATATCCAAAATATATAAAGAACTCAAGAAGTTAATCGCCAAAAAACCAAACAACCCAATCAAAAAATGGGGTATAGAACTAAACTGAGAATCCATAACTAAGGAATCTTGAATGGCTGAGAAGCTCCTAAAGAAATGTTCAAAGTCCTTAGTGCTCAGAGAAATGCAAATCAAAACGATCCTGAGATTCTACCTTACTCCCATCAGAATGGCTAAGATCAAAACCTCAGTTGACAACACATGTTGGAGAAGATGTGGAAAAAGAACATTCCCCCATTGCAAACTGGTACAACCACTCTGGAAATCAATTTGGAGGGTCCTCAGAAAACTGGAAATAGATCTACCTGAAGACCCAGCTATATCACTCTTGGGAATATACCCACCATGCCATAGGGGCACGTGTGATAGCCAGAAGCTGGAAACAACCCAGATGTCCCACGACAGAAGAATGGATACAAAGAATGGCTAGACAATGGACTCAGCTATTAAGAACGAGGGCATCCTGAGTTTGAGGCAAATGGATGGAACTAGAAAATATCATCCTGAATGAGTTAGCTCAGACCCAAAAGGACATGCATGGTATATACTCACTAATAAGTCGATATTAGCCAACAAAATAAAATAAAATAAAATAAAATAAAATAAAATAAAATAAAACGGAATACCAAAGATACAGTCCACAGAACTCAAAAAGCTCAACAAGCTGAAGTGCCCAAGTGAGGACACCTCAGTCCCACTTGGGAGAGAGAAGAAAGCAATCACAAGTGGGGAGGGAGGGTGAGAGGGAGGAACCTAGGAGAGAAAGTGGATGAGGTAGGGATTAAAATAGATTAAAAATTAGTAAATCACTTGAATTAAAAGGTCAGAATCTAAACCAGAAAAATAGCAGGTATTATGGAAAAAGTATTAGTAGCTGTGATTCTGATGCCCTGGGCAGTTACATGCATTGCAATGTCTAGCAAGAACTGCTGGAAACTTCTCACAAAGAAACAATAGTGATCACTAAAAAACCAAGAGAGAAGTAAAGAGACACAGAGAAGTTCCAAAGAAAGACCAAAGAAACAACATTCTGAAATTTTAGGACCAATTAAATTTCAAAATTTTCAATGTAATCAATGAGGTAAAAAGTACATGAACAGCAGCAAAATAGGTTGAAAACTACCTATTCTTGAGCAATAGGTCTTACAGCCTCAACAAAAGCATGTGTTGGAGGAAACTGCCTATTCTTGAGCAGTAGGTCTTAAACCCTAGGTCTTAAACCCTCAACAAAGGCATGTGTTGGAAGAGTAATATGAAATAAAATAGCAGAGACATCCAAGATAATTTTATAAGCTTTACTATGAGAGAATGGACTATAATTGCATATTTACTGTCCAGCTCAAAAACATTAGATTTTAATTACCTCATCTGTCATGAGAGTTGCTATGGATCTGCCAATTTCATGGTACTGTGGGGCCTTCCCTGCTGGGCCCAGTAACAGAAACAAAAACCTAAGAAAAGATTAAAACATGCAGATATTAAAAGAATTGACATATATACACAAATCCAGAAACTTTCAAAACTTATTCTATTATAAACACAGAAACAACACTTAGACCTTTGCAAGCACCCACAGGTACAATAAAAAATAATGTTAACTCTATTCAAAACAGACCTTAACTGAGTGTGGTGGGCAAGCCTGCTATTCTAGCACTTGGAAAGCCGGGGCAAAGAGGATCTTAGTTTAAGGTCATCCTCAGCTGAGGCTACAGGAAATCTTTTTTCAAATACTAAAACAAAATAAGCAAAAATCAGATCATGAAACTACAAAAGGTATTCATAATAAAATATATCAAGATTCCTTAGTGTAAAACAGTTACTAAAAAAGTGTTTTTTCATAAACATTTCCATCTTTTATATCCTTCTGGATTACACAACTAACTCTGGTCTGAAGTGACAAAAACAAGCAAAGTTTTAACAACAAAAAATTTCAATCAAAATATAATAGTTGCTTTCAAAACAAGTCACATTCACAATTAGGCTTCTGGTGCTAATAAACCACAGAGACATCCTCGTTTTCATGGTTTATAAGATGGTTAACACAACTTGCTAATTATTTTTTATAGTCTAATAAGGAATCAGGCTAGCCTGGGCTACATCATAAGTTCCAGAATGAAACTAGCTAAAAGCTGAGAGAAGGGGATGACAACTTATACTCTAATACTCAAAGCATTTTGGCATAATGACTGAGTATAAACAATTAGTAACTAAGTAGTGCTTTTATTACACAGAGCAAATATTCTTCCAGCCAATGGACTGATATGAACAGTCAAAGAAAAACTGCTTTTTACCTAGTGGGCACAGGGACCTCCGTCAACCCTGAGAGGAGAACTGCGGGAGCCAGTCTCACAAATGCAATGATAGGTCTCTCCAAGAAGTCCACTTCTCCTACCAAAACATTGGATGCCTCAGCTCCTGTAGGAATTTTCCTCATGAAATTCATGTCAACCTATTGATAAATAATTTAGAAATTGGATTATGCAGAAATGAATGAAAGAATGATTTTAAGACTACTACTGGTAATCAAAATGTGAGATCTAAAAGATGAATACACACCAAAATTCCCACAGATATAAAGAATGGAGTAGACAAATAAAAAAAAAAAATACAAATTCCCCATTCATTGTTCTAACTACTACAACCTTTACTATTTTAGTACTCTATATAGCCAAACATAAACTTGAAATTTTTTCAATGAATAGATTATTCATTAAAAACTGATAAGAACATACAGTGCACAAACTAACGATGGCTCATGAAATGAAATTATACACAGGGCAAAAACATACTCATTACATGATTTTCTATTATTCAGGCTTATTGTTTCATATGTCTTTATAAATCCTTGTTTTTAAAAAAATATATATATAATTTCCTAGAATTTTCCCTAAATGGAAAAAAAATGTCATTTACAATGAAAATCTAAAGCCTTGATTGATGAGACATGGAACAATGTATAAGAGAGACTCAGTTGTCTGTGTATAATTACAAAGGCTACAAACATGACACCAGAGTAGGTGGGGCTCTCATTCATACACAGGCTCACAGAAGCTACTAAACAACCACTAACAAGACTATCTACTGAAAGATAAAACCAGCACTTACAGCCGGCCTCTTGAATCCCACACCCAGTGTGCCACAACTACAGTGCCAGGAGGCTGACTCCTGCCCAACAAGAGACAGGGAGGATACACAAGAATAGGCCAAGTAAAAAAGTAAAACTGTGACAGAAGAACAAAATCAACCACAGCTGCCACACCCAGAGAAGATTTATGCAATGTAAATTACAGTCATTTACTCATTCACCAACAAAGAATAAACTCCAGTTTAGCTACGGAAACTTTCTGATAATCTGAAACTGCACTAGTGACAGCAAGGGACATTAGAAGTGACAGCTGTGACAGCCTTTTATCATCTGCTTTGTTTTTGACAAGATTTTGCTATTTAGTAGTATTTAGCTATTTGGGGTAGTCTAAAGATCAGTATGTAACCCAGGCTAGCCACAAACTTGAGAGCTTCTTGCTTTGGCCTTTAGATAACTAGAATTACAGGCATATGCTGGCATACCCACATGAACATGTTCAGAACAGTCAAATTCCCTACTGGCAAGTTTCTTTAATGTAAAAGTACAAAGCTTCACAAAGCTACAATACAAATCATTTCAACTTCTTTTCAGTGAGGTGTGTGTGACTTGTGTACAGACTGTAAAACAGAATAGAAAGCTTTAAAAAAAAAACTGGATTCTGTTTGGCATTTAAAACAAAGCCTTGGATATAAAATGTACAAATGTTAGTGATGTATGCCTTTATTCCCAGCCCTTGGGAGACAGACATTAGAGAATCTCAAGGTTTGAGGCCAGCCTGGTCTACAGAGCGTGTCTCCAGAGAGTGTTTATGACAAGAAAGAAAGAAAGAAAGAAAGAAAGAAAGAAAGAGAGAGAGAGAGAGAGAGAGAGAGAGAGAGAGAGAGAGAGAGAGAGAGAGAGAGAGAGAGAGAGAGAGAGAAAGAAGAAGAAGAAGAAGAAGAAGAAGAAGAAGAAGAAGAAGAAGAAGAAGAAGAAGAAGAAGAAGAAGAAGAAGAAGAAGAAGAAGAAGAGAGGAGGAGAGAGAAAGAGAGAGAGAAGAAGAAGAAGAAAAGAGAGAGAGAAAGAAAGAAGAAGAAGGAGAAGGAGAAGAGAGAGAGAGAGAGAGAGATAAAGAGAGAGAGAGAGAGAGTTAATGTTGCATGAGTCAATCAACAGGCAGCATATTGAAAGTACACTACCTGCCACTAGAAAGTAGTCTCTTCCCCCCACCCCAGCCCAGCCCAGCCCAACCCCGAGACAGGGTTTCTCTGTGTAGCCCTGGCTTTCCTGGAACTCACTCTATAGACCAGGCTTAACCTGAACTCAGAAATCCACCTGCCTCTGGCTCCCAAGTGCTGGGATTAAAGACGTACACTACCACTGCCTGGCTTCAATATTATTTATTTATTAATATTTATACAAGCACACTGCCGCTGTCTTCTTATTATACAAGTACAGTGCAGCTGTCTTCTGACACACAGCAGAAGAGTGCATCGGATCCCATGAAAGCTGGTGTGAGCCACCATGTGGTTGTTAGGAGAAAGTAGTCTTGAAGCTCAGCTGTCACTTACGCTTAGTGCTCTGTTCTGTTCTTAATAAGGGTGTTTTGTTTGTTTGTTTGTTTGTTTGTTTGCTTTGTGGGGTATTTTTTTAATTTTTATTTCAACAAAACAAAATAAATTCACAGCTTTTTGCTGTTGTTGTTCCATGACGTTTTTATCAATCGATGCTTCCCAATGGCATTCCAAACAGTGCTGACACCATGCATTAGTAGCAACTCTGGGATGCAGTCCAGTCCAGGAAGAAGGCACTGTTACTGCTGCAACGCCACTCCCAAAAAATCTCTTCAAAATTACTCAAGTGTCACTGTACTGATAAGCAGGTATAAAGAAAAAATGCCATATAGTTTACAGAATTGTCTTCTCAACCGCTGAAGCTGTAAGCATGTAGTTATCCAAATACTTGAAGCCTATCCCAGTTTCTGTCATAACACCTCACAAGCATGGCATACAAGTGTATGTGCACCCGTCTACTGAACAGTTACTGTTAGCAATGGCAACAGAGCAATACATTACTAGCTATTCTTAGGTAGGACAGCTTACCTTGCTAAAGTCAACAGTACTATTTTCTCTGCTTCCTCCACTTCCGTTACCTTTCATTTCACCACTTTTACTATTGTCCAAGTTTCCAGGAGCAGACTGTGGAGAAGCCAAAATCCCTGTATTTAAGAAAATACACAACCCAAATTAGTAAGGATAAACCCCACCTTGTAACCTGATTCTCTTCATATCCTTAAAGTGATGGTTTATTATAAAAGCAAATGTGAGAGGTTAAAAGGTGGCAGATGTTAGCTTCATACCAGCAACATGAATTAGAACACATGAACAGGATGAAGTTGTATATCTTAATACTCAAAGCATTTATACTAGAATCTACACAGTAGCCTTTTGAAACTTGAGTCAGTGTAGAACTATCAAAGATTTGAGCCAAGACTGGAGTCTTATGGTTCCAAATACATCCAGATATCACACTTTGCTATCCCTAGCCCATGTAAATTATATGGAACACAGTGAGGCCTGGCTTCATCTAGGATGCTCATAGCAATACTATAGGAATCACTGACAAACTCTTAGTATAATTCAGAAAATTTAAGAGCTACATTTAATCTTTCTAAATCATAAGTTTCCTCAACAATTTTGATTTCTTCAATAGTATGTCTAATTTCTACTGCCATTCTTCCTAAGAAATCTACATAAAAGACCATAAACAAGTCTTTCAATTAAGATTAAAAGTACATAATCAATGAAATTGGGCTAAATAATACTCATCACTTATAGCCATGTGCTCAACTAATTCACTCAATCTCTATGGTTCAGCAAGCATATAAATTAGTACATGAATAGCATGGTTGTTGTCTGAATTATAAATGATGCATGTTCACATGTTAGTACATGAATAGCATGGTTGTTGTCTGAATTATAAATGACGCATGTTCACATGTTAGCATGTTCACTTCAGGCGAGTCAACAGCAGCACTTCATGGCAAGACAGCTTAAAAGCATCACCTATACTATTTTATCTTAACCAAAGTGCTCTATACAAAGCACAAATCTCAAAACATGTAAAATCCAAGTTGCATCACAGATTTGTACCATTAAATACATATTTTTCTTGAAAGATAAAAGAGCTACTTCAAGAATATAAACTAATTAAGGTTTCAAACACTGAACATTTTAAGAGGAAGAGACTGTAATATAATGCAATCTATCATTGTATAGAAATTCAGTTAACACTTGTTCAGTTAATATTGTTCAGTTAATTCAGTCCTTTGTTATAATTATTATCACTTCTACAATTTCAAGCATATCTGATATGCTAGATATATCCAAGCATGTTTATTCTTAAAGAATAGAGCAATTATAACTATTGAATATAAAATTAAGGCATTTGGGTTCCACTCTGGACTTAAGTCCTCTGTAATATTTACTTCTCTGCAACAAACTAGGGTATCATTGTAAATGAAAAGCCTTCATATAAAAAGCACTACACTTAATTTAGGCATGTAGATAATTCTCTAGATAAATTAAACAATTCTGAAATAGAAGTTACTTCCTAAAATAAATATTTTGAAATTGTTGACTTAACATGGAAATTTTATTAAGATTCCTTATGTTTGACCTTTGCCTCTATGTTTTCAGGATTGTGTCTCTTCCTTGCCCAAGAAGACTGAAAAGAATCAACCTTATAAGTGGCTTCAAAATGCTCCCACACAAGAAAATCAAGAAGCATTTTATTAAAACTCTGGTGGCAACTGTGACTGAGCACTAGCCACTACTGACTGTTTAAATAAATTCTACAGAAAATTAAAACAAAAACATAATGCAGTTTTTAGAAAAACTCAGCCATCAGATTTGAGAGCTAAGAACAGGGAAATTTGTGATGAGGGGTGTGCAAAGTCAGTAGGAAAAGGAAGACAAACTAAAGTTCAATTGAAACTGCTTGGTCATCTTCAAGCTGTCCCTTTTTCAAATGGCAGGCGCGTGTTAAGACACCTCACCTGCCAAGCGCAGCCACCTGACCTGTTAGTACTAGCACTTGGGAGAAACAAGAGGACCAGAAGCTCATAGCTACAAGACCTGGTTCTTATAAAAGAAACGAAAGCATTCCACCGAGATTCTCTCTTTCCAAACTCAGCTCAGTTAAAACTGTCTCCTTAATTAGTCTTCTGGCTAGTAAGTTCCTACAACTAAGAATCAAGGTAGTGAGGAAATGAAGCTCCCTGTCACCGCATAGTCCTCCTCTATATATCAGGTTCTAGGGGGTCCTGCTAGAAATGGCTGAATGGTCTAAGAACAAATGGCAGTTAAGAAGTAATGATGCCTGATCCTGTGACTTTTCTTCAGTAATGATGGCCTTTACTTTATCTTCAGAAATCCATCCATTTTCATTTCATCTATTCAGAAAAGCTGATACATCTTGTCATAAAAATTCATGACATTAAGAAAAATGTATACCTAAATTTTCAATTAACAAAACATTTTACCGTAGAAGTTTACTTTCTTACTAAGATTCTACTTGTGTGTGTGTGTGCGCGCACGCACGCGCGTATTGTGAACATGTTCATATGAGTGGTCTAAAGAAGCCAGCAAAGGGCATCAGATGCTGGGGAGTCACAGGTACCATGAGCCATTTGACAAGGTGCTAGAAATCAAATTCTGGCACTCTGCAAGAGCAATATGAAGTCTGCAGCTCCATAAACAAGTAAATATATCCTATCCTTACCGTAAGTATAGAGCCTATAGTTCTGCAAAACACGAGGGACTAACACAGTCATAAATAACAAACTAAAGTCTGTTCCAAAATACTTTATTCCTCTTTAAAAAAAGACTCCATGCAAATATAAGAGAATTTCAATCTTCTCAGAGAGAGAATGGGAAAATGAACATGGCACCCTATCATAGAGGTAGATAAAGATGTACTATTCTTTAAAGAAAAGCATCAAGCAAATCAAAGGGGCCTCTTTACCATTTGGTGCCTCCTCACCTTAAAAGTGCACAAGAAAAGCCACCCTTCTAAGTTCACATCAAAAAAATGTTTCCTAAAGCACTCCAATATCATGACCTCTAAAATTCCAGTAAAGAACATATTTAAGGGTTTGACTTATATACAGCCTTCTCTGTAGTATTTTTATGACCTAAATTTAATAAATTTACCATTTTCTGTAATATACTATAAAGAACAAAACATGCAGAAGTCAATCATAAGCATTATCTACATATGCTGCTCAAGCTATGTGCTGACAGGCATTCTCAGTGCACGTGACCCAGAGGCAGAAAGCACCACGCGTGGAGGACTCTGGACAGTTGCCTGCAGTGAAGTCAGTATTTTCCTCATTCTTCTGCTCTTGGCCTTGGAGTGCTTCTATGTCTTCCTCAGGCGGATGAATTACTACTCTGGGAATATCATCCCTGTCAGGTGACACCAGTACTTCTGGGGCCTGAGGATGAGTCTGTTGGAAACTTCTGGAGGCCATGCGACTTAAGCCAGGGCTGGAGGGAGGACTGCTCTGGGGAGTGGGTACTGGGGTGGTACACCTTGAGCCTGCAGGGGTGCCAGCTCTTGAAGAAGGAAGAAGATGGCTGAGAAGAAGGGATAAAGGCGATTCTCCTCTCAAGGAAAGGTTTGAGGCAGACAGACCTGTTCGCAAAGAATGGCGGGAGGCTGACAGGCCTTCCCCTAAGACAAAACAAATAAGTACAAAATGATGTTCATTGCATTAAGCAACAGAGAACACAAATCTCAACTTAAACCACAAATTACAAGCTTTAAATTTCTCTGTGAGGATTAGCAGGTCAGTCAGATTGTTACCTGTAACATCACTGAAAAGATCTTAAATTGTAATCAGTTCCTTGGCTGAATGGATATTTAAAAAAAAAAAATTCTTCTTAAATTGTACCAACATCTACAGATCATTATCTCTCAAAGAGCCTACATTAGAATTACCTAATAATTTAACTTAAAACTGGTATTAAATGTTTCCAACAGCGCTCTTAAGTTTAAAAATGCAAGATAAATCATAAAAACTAATTTTCAAGAGAATTATAGCCAGGTGTGGTGAATCTCTTATTTCCAGTCTAGCCTGGTCTATAAAGCAAATTTCAAGCCAGCCAGGATTACACAGTGAGGCCTGTCTTTTAAAAAAAAAAAAAAAAAAAAGTGAGAGAGACAAAGAGAATTATGACATCAAGTTTTAAATAAATATTCCAAAGAATATCATCTTGCTTCTATAGCTTCTATATATACAAACACAGTGTGTGTGTGTGTGTTATATATATATCACATACACAATCACTGAATTAGCCTACTAAAAACAAAGCACTGGGCAAGAGCAATAAGAAATAAGTTTAGAATATTTCAAAAACATAGGAATATTTATACTTACAATACCTGGTACTACTACTAAGTGTGGCTTAAAAGAGAAGCACTCCCCTGTAGCTTTTTAAAACCAAATAGTAGTTGCATAAGAAATGGAATAATCTTTTGTAACCTGCATAATCAAAGCTATATGGTCAGAAGAGTCAAATATAATAAAGATAGAGTGCGATAAACCTATTATTTGTTTGGTAATTAAAATAAGTTAGTAGAGGCAACTGTTAATACATAAACAACTAATAGTTTTTAAGAGCTACATGCAGAAAAGTTGTTTACATTATAATGATAATGCAATGAAATTAACATAACACTGCATTCAAAAATGATCATTGTGTTATGATGAAAAGAAATTAAACTACAGAGAGAATCAACACTAAAAGTCTATCAGAGTCCTTCAGGTGAGTGAAGACTCTTCAGCACAGTGGAGAACACAATAGAAGAATGAAGCTAGAACTATCCCATGTATAACTTCTTTCTAAATCTAACCTAATATCATAAATTTAAACAGATTAAAAGACTCTTTATTAACCAAAGTAAACATCTTCCTCTGAGCTACAAACACTGGCTGTTGTCAACCCCTGACATGGGCTTATGCATAACTCTGACAACCACTTAACAGCCATTCAGGGGCAGAAAGAGCAGAAAGCCATTGTGTCCCAGGTCCCATTTGTCACAAAGTGCAAGCCTCCTAGGCTTCCTGTTAGATGCAGTAAGGACCCTCAGAAGCATCTGCATCTGGCTTTCTAGGTTTTGTTATCCCAGTTCCATTTCAAGAGCCAAATGAGAACCATACTGGTGTACTCCTACTATAGAAAAAAGAAAGTAAAGCAAGGCAAATGTTCAATGTGCATTAGTTCTAAGAAACAGACTCCTGTCTGGCTACTTAAAGTGCAGAAGGAATGGAGAGAGGCGGTTCATCAGTTAAGAGACTTGATGCTCTTCCAAAAGAACTGGTTTTCTTTCCAGCACCCATGTGGTGACTCACAACCATCTTTAGCTCCAGTTCCAGGGGATCCAATGCCCTCGTCCAACCTCTCAATCATGTGGAACACATACATATTTGCAGGCAAAACATATACACAAATAATATAAAAGTAAAGTTTACAAAACAAAGCCACTATCTCCTCAAGTCCTACAAAACCTGCTATCATCCTCCAAAGGGGAAGGCAGAACTGATTCTGGCCTCCTGGGTTTAACCCATCCTCAATGGATGGAAAGATACCAACTTGTCAATCTGAAAACCTTCCACAAAGCACATAAATATTTGAAACCAGTTCCTAAAACACTTGTTTATGATTAGTACTTTTAGCATATTTAGAAGGAAAAAATCATCAAGGAAAAAATCTGATTCAGGCATAAAATTCAAACTCAGTATTTAGAATTAAAAACATTAAAGTTACAGATCATATTTATTCCTCTTAAATAATTTGCACGAGAAACCTCAAATCAAAATTTAAACAAGCAAATGTGTTTAGGGTAAGAGATAGCAATTTTATTTATAGACTACTTAAGAAAAATGTCTGTCATTTTAGTAACAGTGAATGCTTTCTTCTCATCCAAGTGTTTTCTATCTCACACTGGTCTTGTTTGTACAGGTATGTAATTATAGCACGTGGGAGACTGAGGAAGAAAAATCAAGTTCAAGACCAGCATAACGTACAGTTTCAGGCCAGCCATGACAGATAATGAGTCTATCTCAAAGAAACAAAAACAAACAAACAAAAGAAACACTAAAGAAATGATAATTTTGTATATATAAAAATGATAACAGTTGGAAATACCACTTTTCTTGCAAAACGTATTAACTGTAACATACTAGAATGCCATTAGAGAAGTGTTAGGAAAAGCTGAACACCACAACTGATCTCACCATTCCTTTCAAGCAAGTGAGGATCAGAATGTTTCTTGCCTATATCTGCAAAAGATCGAACCAGGGGAATCCGACTCGTAAACCTTTTCTCATTCTGATGATGATGTCTCTTCAGAAGCGCTTCTCTGACGTTCTCCCTTATGGAGTCATCTAACTGGCCAGATGCTATCATGTTGTCTAACACCATATCTAGTCAATGAAAAAAAAAAAAAAATCAGAGTTATTTTTTCTATATAAACACTATGAAAGGATATGCAAAAAGATAAATATGAACAGTATCCATCCAACATGAAATAATGAATGAGACTCTTATTTTACTAAGCAGTATATTTTAAAGAGGCTGCTTTCCTATATAGATATGGTAAATTCTAATTAAAAAATGAAACAGAAATAGTAAATTCTATTTAGCTGAATATTCAATGGCACAGGCTTCTCAACATTTCCTCCAAGTGTCTGCGTTACGCTAGGAGCAGGGCAGTAAAGTGATAGCTTTTACTCTGTCAGAGGTACAAAACCAATGAAGGTGATAAAATTCCTCACATAGCAAACCCTGCCGAGAAATAAAAAGGAATGGGAGAATGAGAGGCCTGATGCCTGAGCCCTTCTAAGAATTAGTGTGGTCAGGGCACAATTTCCAAAGCATTGTACAAATATGTACAAAGTTTTAAAAGTAATTTATTTATTTTACTATACTCGCCTGTCCCTGGGCGTATATGCATGTGCACCATGTGGTTGCATAAGCCTATAGAAATTTGAAGGGAGTGTCATATCCCCTAGAACTGGAATTACAGTTGTAAGCTGCTATATGAGCATTGGACATCAAGGGTAGATCTTTTGATATACCAGGTATAAACGTTTCAAAAAATAAGTAACATTCTTTTTAAAAAATAAAAGTTCTATTTTGTGACAACTATGAAAGGGCTCATTTGTCTATACTCAATATTCCTAACTCCAACTCAATTTTTCAGTCATTCATATACAAATGGGATGTGACAATTCAAAGATCAGCACACAGTCAAATCTAACAAATAAAATTCAAGGTATTTATAGCCCATAAATTACAGTTAAGTTTTTGGGTTTCTTAATAAACCAAAATACTCCATCTACTGTTTTTCTGTGGGACCAATCTGCACTGACTACACAGTATTTGGTTTACAACAAACATGATGTTGTTATTGAGCAACTGTAGACTAAAGTCATTAAATAAACACAACTCTTTTTCCATTTTTTAACTCTAACTCCTTATAATCCTTCAAGTCGGACTTGTTTGTTTCCACTGCTGTATCTAATACCAACCTTACTACCTCACACAACTTCAAAGAAATAGATGGAATTCTTGCTTCCATTCCCAGTCCAGAGTAAACCAGGATAATATTCTCAAAGTACATGTCAGAATCACTCTTTTCCCACCTTAATCACTAAAACTTCCCACATAAAATCAATGTTTTAGGCCAGTAAGTCAAGGGTGGCCTTCATTTGTACCTGTTTTGGGCAAGGGGGAAAATGAGCTTAGGCCTGAGCCTAAACAACATCTAATTTTAATTATATTAAATGTAAAAACAAACCAGTCTATTATATAACCTGCAATTTCATCAAGAGTGCTTGCTCTCATATCCAGCATGACTGTCCCATTCAGGATACAGCTCCTCAATTCAAAGAGACTGTGCAGAGACAGGGTCGCCACATAGGGCTTACTCCATCGGTCACCGCCATCTTCAACATCCTCTTCAAATTTCAGCCACCTAAGTAAATAATATAGAGAAACTAAAAAAATCATGGACATTCCATTTTTTTTATTTTAACACCACAAACATAAACTTGATTTTTAAAAAGAAAAACAAGGAAATAAAATCACTACCAGAACCAAATAGTGCTTCAAATACATTTCGACAAATTAAGCCACTATTAATACCTGCATCCATTAAAACCTGTACCTGCATCACAGGATAAGCCTGAGATTTAACGATATGTGACTAAGTCATCACTTTATTCCTTTGTGTGAGATAAACAAAATTTATATTTAAAAATAATAAGGCCACAAAAATAAAAGTGTAGCATTTTACATCTTTATGTAAGATATTAACTTCAAATTTGTTTAAAGCAATCTGAATATCACTATTATAACCCCTCTTATAACATATTAAATGAGAATATTCAAGGGAATAAATTGAAGGCAAAGAAAAAAGAAAATTTACAGGTATTAACAAGTATTAGCCCAGCACTAAGTAGGGAGAAGCAGAACTAGTGCAAGTTTGCTGCCAGCCTGGGCTACATCCTGAGTTCTAGACCAGCCAGGATTATAAAACAAGACCCTAGCTCAATAAATTCATAAACAAACAAATCACCAACTATATCTTGTACTTAAAAGTCATAAAACAAGCCGGGCGTGGTGGCCCACGCCTTTAATCCCAGCACTTGGGAGGCAGAGGCAGGCAGATTCAAGGCCAGCCTGGTCTACAAAGTGAGTTCCAGGACAGCCAGGGCTACACAGAGAAACCCTATCTCAAAAAACAAAAGTCATAAAACAGAGTGAGCAGTGTTACCTGGCCGTCTCCTTCCATTCATACTCTTCTCCATCTCTGTAGCAAAGCTCATCCATCTCTGTGAAGAGGTCGTGGGGAATATGCTCCTCATCGTCATCTTCAGTCCCAAGGATGAACTGTACCCTCTGTGATGGTGTGTCTTAACAAAACAACAGTACAGACATTCTGTGTACAGTTTCAAACTAAAACACTTCTGTCACATAACAGATTTTGGTGGGGTGTGGTAGTTCACATGTACAACTCTAGTCTCCAGAGAGCTGAGGTAAGAAAATAACTTTAAGCTCTAGGCAGCCTGGTCTGCATGGTAAGTCCTGGACCAGACAGGACTAAACAAGTCTTACTTCCAAAATCCAAAATACACATAGTGAAACTTCAAGCTACCAATATGTACAAGTCAGCTTTCCTCCCGTTCTAGAGAAATACAACTGCCAGCTGGGGTTTATGAAGTCAGGATCATGGCAAGAAACATACTTGCGAAAAAGACATTAGACCATTAAATAGTAGAAAACCTTAGACTTTCAATTAAAAACAAAATCCACCCTGCTGTACATGAGAAATGAATTCACACGAAAATTGAGCCCTTAAGTAAACAACCTTCCAGGCCCTGTGGATGCAACAAACACTTGAAGAGGACAGTTAGTTAAATATGTGAAAACAAATGGCAGACTTCAGAAAATGGCACAGAGTTTTCACAGGTTTTATGTTGAATGAATGTCCAGAGGCCAAAGAAATATTACTATGGCCAATTCTTAGGACGTGCATGAAATGGCTTCATTACAATAGAACTTGTTTTTAGAGACACTGTAAGTAGTATTTTTAACTACCATTTCTGAATATTCATTGCTACTAGTGAGAAAAGATTGGTTTTCTATCATGACTAGCGAATTCAATCAGTGCCATAATGATGCCCACTGTTTAGAGTAACTGCTTCTTGACCCTACATCCATGTGTGATGTGTATACCCTCTGCCACACACACACGCACACACACACACACACACACAC
>NC_034597.1:6663999-6665164 GCF_900095145.1 Mus pahari | reverse complement strand
CACACACACACACACACACACACACACACACACACAGGTTTGGTGCTCCAGGACAATGCTGTATAAAGGTGCTAAGACAGGATACTAAAGAGGACAGCTTTGAATGTGGCCCAAAACTATAAACTTACATAAAATATTATGAGATTATTTGTTGTTAAACACAATTACACAGTTCTTAAGCATAAGCTTTGTAGTTCACAAACTCAAAACATAAACGCAGGGACTACGAAAAGTTCAGCCGTAAGAGTGCTTGCTCTGCAACATGAGGACCTCAGTTCAAATTCCCCCCAGCACCCACATAAAACTCCATGCAGCACTAGGAAAGATATTGTATCCTCCTGAGAGCTGAGCCTCAGAGCAATAAAGCAGAGAACAATAAAGACACAAAATCACAGATATCCACTTGTCTCTGTACCCGAAGGCTGGGAATAAAAGGTATGCATCACTATGCCCCGTGATTTATTTTTTAATTATGTATGTGTGATTGTGTGGGGTTTGTATGCATGTATACAGAGCCTACAGGGGCCAAAAAGGGGGTGTTGGATGCCTTGTAGCTAGATTTTCAGGTAGTGTGAGTTGCCTAAGGTAGGTACTGGGTACTGAACACATGTCCCCTGATAAGAGTCGTAAGCCCTCTTCACTGAATCATTTAACCATTTCTAGTCTTTGCTCATATTCTGTCAGCTTAATGTTTCACCTTTTCTCTTAGTTGCTTAAATTAGAATATCATTGACTCTCACTCTTTCTTTCTAATAAGGAAACAAGGATCAAATGGCCTCTCTAAGCACTGCATTGGTAACACCTGAGTATTTTTGGTGCAGATAGTCTGGCTTCACACAGCTCTGCATTGAATGAAACCTGTGTTATTACTCATACCTGTGTTGTGCAAGTCTTTACCTCTGTTGCCCATACTGTTCCCACTCTCAACAAGACTGAAACACTGTCTTCAAATTTTTTGTTCAAAAAATATAAGGAGAAGAACTCTCCAAACAAGCTCTATACTTTGGTAACGTATGTTCCTGCAACTACATTAAAAAAAAAAAATCTCAGACAAATCAATGTGGTTTGTGGATGAGAACCAACTGCTATGTGAAAAAGTTATAAAACTTTCTCTCTCTCTCTCTCTCTCTCTCTCTCTCTCTCTCTCTCTCTCTCTCTCTCTCTC
>NC_034597.1:6634094-6663929 GCF_900095145.1 Mus pahari | reverse complement strand
CACACACACACACACACACACACACACACACACACACACACACACACACGCACCAGATTCTGGTCTAGGGGAACAGTCATAAACTGCTGATGAAAACAAAAATGACTACAGCCACTTTGAAAGTCACTCTAGAGTAGAGGTTTGTCAAGAAATAAAAATTTAAAATGCCATATAATCTATCAATACCACTCCTGGGAATATAACCAAAGGACTCTAGACCCCGCTAGAGAAACGCTTGCCCATCTATGTTCATTGCTGTTCTAGTTACAATAACTAGGAAATGAAAATGAACCTAGATGTCCATCAACAGATGACAACTGTCACCTGTAAGGAACATATGATACATCTATGCTACGTGACAGAATATTACTCAATGATGAAGAAAAAAAAATAGTGAAATTTTCAAGTAAAAAGATGGAACTTCTTGGGGAAAAAAAAAGTATGCTATGTGACAAAATATTACTCAGCTATGAAGGAAAAAAAAATAGTGAAATTTTCAAGTAAAAAGATGGAACTTCTTGGAAAACCCGTCATCAGCAGAGAGCAAGTTCTTCCTACCGTAAGAAGGAGACTCCCGCCCATCTTCTTTGTCTGAGTCTTTGTCTTTTCTTCTTCGGTGGTGATGTTTGTGCCCTCGATGCCTGTGACGCCGACGACTCTCTTTACTGAATGGTACATGAACACCAACATATACAGCTCGATGACCTAGTTCCAGTTTTTAAAATGTTCATAGTTTAACCAAAGTGAAAGTATGACATTCAAGAAAGCACATCACACTTTATTCTAGAAACAAAGAATTACATGTAAGCTCAAAGTCAAGACATCAACAATGGCTGCCTTCACATTATTTATTTTATAAAAGTATCACATGTTACAGTAGAGCTTTGCAATAAAACTGATCATTAAACTGCCCCATGGATTACTCGTGTAAGCGTAAGTTTGTCATCTAAACTCAATCAGGAGGAGCTACACATACACCATATGATATAGGATAAATTTATTCTACCTTCTAGAACTAGAAAGTTAAGGCAGGAAGATAAACCAGGGCTTTGAAGAGATATTAAGCAGGCAGACAAAACAAAACCAACAAAATCTGTGAACTTTAAAAAATATAAACTCACACAAACATACCTAGACACATTTATTCTACCCACATTCAGGACTAAGTTAGTAGACATCCTCAGTATATGTCTTAAGGGTTATTAAGTACCTCATGTGTCATGATACTAACTTTTTTTTTTTAAAGATTTATTTATTTATTTTATGTAAGTACACTGTAGCTGTCTTCAGACACTCCAGAAGAAGCTGTCAGATCTTTTTACGGATGGTTATGAGCCACCATGTGGTTGCTGGGATTTGAACTCCGGACCTTCGGAAGAGCAGTCGGGTGCTCTTACCCACTGAGCCATCTCACCAGCCCCATGATACTAACTTTTAAGTAAATGTTTGTTTACTATTTTTTTCCATTGGGTTTCAAAGGGTTTGTTATTTGATTTGAATAACAACAAGCTTCAAAAATAAATAATCTAAAAACATCAATCAGGGATAGAAAGATGGTTTAGGGGTTAAGAGTGCTTGTTTCTCTTTGAGACTTTCCAGATTTATTCCCAGCACCTATATAAAAGCTCAAAACCATCTGTAACTCCACTGCCAGGGGACTCAAGACCTCTTCTTCTGAACTCTGTGGGCACCAGTGTGAGCATGATACATACAAATACATAAGGGCAAAACACATAAATAACTAAATATGTCTTTTAAAAAAAATATGTACACTTTATATACACAACACAAATACACAAAGTAGCTGAACTTAAGATTTTATAACATCATTACTGTGCTTTTAGAATAAGAAAAGTTACTACTGGGAAAATATTATCCCTTGTATTTTAATCCCTCTAAGAAAAACAAAAGGTAGTCTCGGGATGAAATGAACTAGGCACATACAGCAACAATACTGTGTCTACTAATTGAGAGGTGACAAACTGAGTTTTTCAACAGTTCATCATTTAAGTTGTATTGCTTTGCTGAATACAGAGAGATGTGAACTACAAATTTAAAATATAAACAACTAGATCAAGAAAACACTTTTGACATAGACTGCTTGTTGCCTTTATATATAAAATAAAACAGTATGCTGAAATACTAAGCTAATAATACTCTTTTCATAAAAAAATTTCATAAGATGGTCAGTAAATAAATATTAGGAAACTTTTTATCCTGAGATTCTATGTTGAGGTTTGGTCTGTTGCTGAATTGCAATGCTAAACACTGGCCCCCAAGATCTGGTTACCTTTGGGACAAGGAAACCTCATGTACATCAAATGATATTATGTAACGTTGCTCCTTAACTTAAAACTATTAGTTCAATAAAGATGCCTACAGCCTACCTATAGCTGGACAGAAGAGAGGTATGTGGGGCTCCGGTTCCCCAGTTTGGGGTCTGAGGATAGACCATGAGGAGAGAGGAGATCAGAGAGTAAAGAGAGAGGCGAGGACACCATGGGGTAAGGAATCATGAGAACTGGCCATAGCTGGCCAGACAGAGTAAAAATTCCCCAGGTAGAATATGGCAAGTCATATCTCAGGGTTATTGACAGAGAAATGAGTAAAATAGCTTAGAGAACTGATATCGTCCAGCTCTAGTGCTGTTAAGGCTTATTATAAATATAAAGGTTTTGTCTTTTATTTGGAATCTGAATTATCAAAGGTGGGGTAGAAAGCCCCAATTAATTTTTACTATAACAAATTTCTGTTCTCATTTTAGCATTTGACACAGGGTCTTACTAGGCTAGCAATGAACTCAGAATCCTTCTGCCTCTGCGTGCCAAGCAGTGATTACAGTAATGTACCATTATGTCTCGTCTCATAGATGAGACTTAAATGTATACTTGATCCTTACCAACTACATTTGATCCTAATCATTTGTCAGTTCCCTACTTACAAATAGGCTGACTCAGTATCAATCAAGTAAATGAAGTTGGGCCTGGTGGCACAGCCCATTATCTCAGCACTTGGGAGGCTGAACTGTAAGTTCAAGGCTGGCCTGATATATTAGCTACTTTTCTCACGTCAGCTTTTTGGATGCTGAGATCAAATACATGAACAACAACTTTTACAAAGGAGGAGTTATTTCAGCATAGTTTGGGAGCATATACTAAGTCTATTAAATTCAGTAAGGCATGACAGCAGACACATGAGGCTCTTGCTCATGTCTTGACAGATCAGGAAACAAAGACAGAGGGCTACCAAACCTCTAATGTGTCCTCCGCTTTCCCTGCCACTCTGCTGCTGTCTTCCTTCTTTTTCCCTTTCTTTCAGGCCATAGGACAGGATTACTAACATTAGAGGAAGGTTGTCCCTCTTCAATTAAAACTCTAGAAATACCCACACGGATATGCTCAGAGGTGTGTATTATTCTAAGTGCTTCTAAAAGCTGACGTTGAAGACTCACCATCAGACCTTCTAGGCTCTGCAGCAAGTTCTCGGGCAGAATGAGCTACAGAGCAAGGTCTTGTCTCAAAAAACAAATGCATTAAGTAACTGAACAACTTTTAAACTAAAAACTTAAGACTTTAAAGTAAAAACCAGACTTAGGTTAACACACTCAACTTATTTGTTGAAACATCTCCTAGTACGCAAGCACTCTGCCTAAAATACTAAAAACTTGATACAATCTCTACAGAAATTAAGACATTTTTTTTTTTTACCCAGGCATGTTAGCTCACGCAGATATAAGCCCAGCACTCAGGAGGCAGAGGCAAAAAAATTCAGAATAAATGCAAAGGACTCCATTTTTTTTCTTAAAAGCAACAGATTAAGTGCCTAATATAGGACGGTCACATTTTAACATAAAAAGTCCGTAAATTGTACATGTAAACTTTTCCGTGAACATGAATTTAGCCAAATGTTCCACATTAATTCATCAGTAACACGATATAATATCTACAACCATGTTGCATGGGTCCTTGCTGTAGTACATACTTCCTCTCAACCTGCAAACTGTGAACCACTGTACAAAGTACAACCCACTCACTCCCCTCCACTATCAGTGTCATGACCACCAGGTCAGAATGAGAGACCCACACTGATTAGAGGAGCCTAAGGAGACACAACCTAAGAGTAAAGGTACCATATATCTCAAACTGTGTCAACTAGGGTACTCACTTGGAACAGAAAAGGCCAGCAGTCGAAAACCAGTCAATTACAAACAAAAGCTGTAGCTGAGGAATCTGTAAGTAAACCCATTTCTAGTTTCTCAGTGTTAGCTTTTGTATTTTCACAAATGGTATGATTTAATATTATTAACATTACTGACATTCTGTAACTCCAAAACTATTTCTAAAACTAAAGTAAGAAAGGAAACTAATAGATTTTTTTTCCCCTATGGGAGAATAAAGAACTCATTTGCTGCATAATTCTAAGTGATGGTTACTGTAGCACCAATGAAATGAGCAACTGATGACAAATAGTGATACCTGTGGCTTGAAATCTGGTACCCCAGCCAGGCTGCCAAAATCATGGGAAACAAATACATTTTCTAATCATTACTTTTCTTTTCACAAGTAATGGCAACTGTCAATGAGGTAGGAACGGCTTTCAGAAATCTATCTATGCCAATACTTAAAAAGAGAATAAACATCAGGAAGTAGTCTGGTCATAGAGATGAACATCTGCAGAACTATTATTCATTGCACTACACTACAAAAGTACCCAATAGTCTTCTAAGTAAAAAACATTTCCAGAAGCTATAAGTTAAACGTAAGAAAACATTGACAAGAATCATGTGCTCATTTCCCTGCTAAACATAAATTATTTTAAATGAACTTACTTTCTAATTCTTCTTTTTCAAACTTGGTATTCACAGTTGAGCTAGTTTTGCCAAGATCCACAACAGCTTCTTCATCTGGACCCTAAAAACAAGGCATTCTCTTTTACTATAATCCAATGAACATGAAGACCATGTCTTTATTATTTCAGAGCCAAAAGCAGATGCCTCTCACAAAGTAACATTCTGAGAGGGACTGTATCTTTTTTAAAAGTGTTTACAGGAAATTTTTAAATCCATAGTTATAATTCTCAGAGTAAGAATGAAAGTGACAGTGTCATAAGCCATTAAAAAAAAAAATACTAGCTGTCTGGCTGGCACCCTGAGCAGACCTTGAGCGCAGCCAGCCCCACAACACCCAGAGGCAGCTCCACTCCCAGGCACTCTAACACACCCAGGATCATAGGATCCCAGAATCCCAGGAGCTTGGTCACACCAGGATCTCAAGTTCCCAAAAGGCAGCTTGACTCCCAGGACACAGGCAGGACACGCCCAGGATCTCAGGATCACAGGATCCCAGAATCACAGGATAATAGAGACAGCTGAACTCTGAGGAGTTCTGACACAACCAGGATCACAGGAAGGACAAGCTCCAGTCAGACATAGCCAGGGCAGGTAGCACTGGAGATAACCAGATGGCAGGAGGCAAAAGCAACAGAAACCAAGGTTACTTGGTATCATCAGAACCCAATTCTCCCACCATAGCAAGTCCTTGATACCCCAACACACCAAAAAGCAAGATTCTGATCTAAAATCACTTCTCATGATGATGATAGAGGACATTAAGAAGGACATAAATAACTCCCTTAAAGAAAAACANGANAACACAGGTAAACAGCTAGAAGCCCTTAAAGAGGAAACACAAAAATCCCTTAAAAATTAAAGGAAAACACAAACAGGCGAAGTAAAAAAAACAAAACCATCCAGGATCTAAAAATGGAACTAGAAATAATAAAGAAATCACAAAGGGAGACAACCCTGGAGACAGAAAACCTAGGAAAGAGATCAGGAGTCATAGATACAAGCATCACCAACAGAATACAAGAGATAGAAGAGAGAATCTCAGGTGCAGAAGATACCATAGACACTGCTTGTGGACGTTGTACATCGTGGTGCGGAGCCTAGTGCGCACCACGATGTACAACGTCCACAAGCAGTAGTCTCTGGATAATCCATCCTTTCATCTTAGCTCTAAGTTTTGTCTCTGTACCTATATCCTTTCATGAGTATTTTGTTCCTTATTCTAAGGAGGAATGAAGTATCCACCCAGTGGTCATCCTTCTTGGTTTTCTTGTGTTTTGCATAATGTATCTTGGGTATTCTAAGTTTCTGTGCTAATATCACATGCTAATATGCTAATATCTTATCAGTGAGTGCATATCTAGTGACTTCTTTTGTGATTGGGTTACCTCACTAAGGATGATATCCTCCAGATACATCCATTTGCCCAAGAATTTCATAAATTCATTGTTTTTAATAGCTGAGTAGTACTCCATTGTGTAAATGTACCACAGTTTCTGTATCCATTCCTCTATTGAGGGACATCTGGGTTCTTTCCAGCTTCTGGCTATTATAAATAAAGCTGCTATGAACATAGTGGAGCATGTGTCCTTATTACCAGTTGGAAGATCTTCTGGGTATATGCCCAGAAGAGGTATTGCTGGGTCCTCCGGTAGTACAATGTCCAATTTTCTGAGGAACCGCCAGACTGATTTCCAGAGTGGTTGTACAAGCTTACAATCCCACCAGCAATGGAGGAGTGTTCCTATTTCTCCACAACCTCGCCAGCATCTGCTGTCACCTGAATTTTTAATCTTAGCCATTCTGACTGGTGTGAGATGGAATCTCAGGGTTGTTTTGATTTGCATTTCCCTGATGGCTAAGGATTCTAACAAGAAAATTAATGGGAAGTAACAATCACTTTTCCTTAATATCTCTTATTATGAAAATTAATATTACCAACATATCCTAATCAATTGAAATTCAAAAGTATGAGGAGTTAGAAATTTGTCGGCTGTCATCCCATCTTCTAATTTGGTAATGGGAGAAATAGGTCCAATATTGTACAGTCCATATACACTTTCTGCTTGTTTGTACATGACAGGGTCTTGCTGTGTGCTACATAATGTCTTGAAATCAAGCTTCTCCTATCTCAGCCTCTCTATTAGTAGGATTATTTGATGTTTTTACACTATACTATGATCTTCAGAACAGCTTACATATTTCAAAATTATTTATACAGTCAAAAGAAATATAGAAGATTAATTTGGGAGGTAGATTGTAAGAGAACAACAAAGAGTGAAACTGAAGGCTTTGCTTGATATTTATAATTATTTTATTAATTTTGAAGAGGACTTTGTAAGTTACTCTTATTCTAAGATGAATGCTTTTCAAAATCATCACAGCCAATGAACCAGAATCTTACCCTCACCTAACATCTGTGCCACCCTCCAAGCAGAGCCACTGTTCATTGAAACAGTTGATGAATGACTTCATGGATAGACCATCTTAATAACGCACATCATTTCTTAAATGAATGTAACCTGTTCCCTGCAGGCTGAGAATGATGATAATCACTCAAGTCAAATAGCTTTGACCATAGCAGGAAATCTGTATCCAAAAATCTTGCCTACAATTCATTCCTTGGCGCAGCAGAACTGTCAAGTCTTAGCTTAACTACTATGGAGGTAAAATCCTTTGGTCACTGAGTACAGCCTTATTACAATGAACTACAATGTCCAAAAATTGTTCTTATTTTGTGTTTGTACCACAGTAAGAGCCACGATTTTAAGTTCTACAAAAACAAAACAAACACTTTACCTATTTATGTTCATTTAAAAAACTAAAGGTGATATATTATTTTAAGATATCATACATTTAATATATTTGGAGTTATTTAAAATTTATATTGAGAAAAACATGTATTTTCAGTATTGCTATAGACAAGCATCTACATAAGACTGTTCAACTGACTGTTGTTTTATATCAAACAACTTTAATAATACTTATTTTTATTGTTATAATATTTTATAAATTTTAAAGAATATGATAAACGTATTGCAGGTTTTGAGAGGGGAGGGGCTATCCGAGAGGAGCTGGGGTACAAAAGGGAAAGAAGAATGTGATGTAAGTCTGTTTATTCAAAATATGTTTTTAAATGTTAATAAATTCAGATAAATTGAAATTATGTATCTTTTCTCATCATAATGCAATAAGACTTAAATCAAAAAACAAAAAACTAAACTTTATCCTCAATAAAATACACACAGAACCAAAGAAAACCGTAATTTTATGTGAAAGGATTGCTGGGATAAATGCCAGAGTGGATGCTTGTTTAGACATTTGCTCCAAAGTCCTATAGTGAAAGAAAAACAACTAGTGCAATAGACTGCAGTTAAAACAAAACTGTCAAAAATAAGTGGTGGCTTCAATATATAGTACCATTTTTACTTGTTAGTTAACAAAAAGCAAGTGAAAGTGAGAATTTTTCATTTCCCTTAAAAGGAAAAGCCGAAGTTGTAACCTCTAGGGAAATTCTGGTTTATGATGTGAAATTAAGACTTAAATCAAGTCTAAGTTTCACAAAGCTCCCTTCCCCAGCACTACAAAAATAATAATTCTGTAAACACTTTTATTACAAAATACTGTCTGTAGCATCTTAAAAGAAACTGACACTTCCTTTCTCAAGTCCTAATGACTTTAAAAGAACATTATAATCACCATCATCTACACAGTATAAACTTATTTGTACAATTCTTTCAAACAGATGCAAACAAAAAAATACATCCCCCATCTCTCAAAGTCTGGTTCTGGGGTTGAGCACAACCATATGTAGCTGCTCTGGACCCTGTACAGGCTGTTGTGCCAGGAAAGGTTTGCACAAACTTTCGTAGTGCTGCCCTGCAGTGTAATGCTTTTCCATATACACACACTACATTAACAAGCTGTTTAATAGCTTTTCCTAAATTATCACTATTTAAACTCAAGATCAGGGTTGGTCTGCTTAGTTTTTCAAGTAAATTTCTTGCTAGCTCAGCTCTGTCTAGACTTACTTTCTTTTTTTTTTTTTTAAGATTTGTTTATTTATTATATGTAAGTACACTGTAGCTGTCTTCAGACACTCCAGAAGAGAGTATCAGATCTTGTTAGGATGGCTGTGAGCCACCATGTGTTTGCTGGGATTTGAACTCAGGACCTTTGGAAGAGCAGTCAGTGTTCTTAACCGCTAAGCCATCTCTCCAACCCTCTAGACTTACTTTCTAAAGCTAGACACACAAAGAAAAACTCACATAGATCTCTGAATGGGTGGCATTCAAGTTAATTCACAAGTTAAATGACTTGCTAGGGCTCAACACTTCAACATGCTGCAATGATTCCACATAATTAACTGAGAAAAAAGACAGCAGTTTGTCTGATTAGTCTAAGTTCTTCAAACTTCCTTGGTAATAGGGCCAAAATCAGAAACAAAACCAGGCTCAAGAATGAATAACAACAAAATCCCAACTGAAGGAACATGTCATCACTAAATGAATCCTCCAATTCCAGAATGAATAATGGTTAATTGAGTTGTTGACCAAAGAGGACCAACCCAAGAACACCCTCAAACCCAGAATACTGACAAGGTTTTTGTTTGTTCCCCACAAACTGATAACAGGCCCCATTGTTGAATTTACTCTACCTAGAGAAATCAAGCTGTCGCCTAACTAGAGACTTCATGCCTACTAAGAGTGTTCATGGCACTAAAACGTACTCTATATCCTGTCAGAGGAGAAAGTGAAACATCAACCCAGCTACAAACCCTTTAATTGACAATGCCTGTAACATCTACTGGTAAAATAGTGGCACAAAGCTTATAGGAGTAATCAACTAATATCTGTTTGGTTATAAGGCCTACTTCAAGAGAAGAAATCCATGTGTGATACTGCTTAGGTGGCCAGGAACCTGAGACTACATAAAACATGAATTTAGGGAAAATCCAAATATGTTCCATTAAAGGAACAAAGTCAATAAAATTACTCCTAGACAAGTCAATCAGTGTCTTGTTCAGCTGACATTGTTCTTGCAACAGATGAGAACAAATGCTAAGACCCACAGCTACACCATGTGCAGAGTGAAACCCCAGAGCAGTAAATCCTAAAAGGAATGGCTCCATCAAGTCCCCACCTCAACCCCCCACTTCCTCTTTGGGGCTCAAGGATCCCTGCAAAGAAGGAGGCAGAAGTGTGTAAGAGCTAGAGGGGGTGGAGGACACCAAGGAAACAAGCCTTCTAAACACAACAGGATTGATGCATATATGAACTCACAAAGACTGTGGCAGCATGCACGGGTCCTGCATGGATCTAAACCAGATGGAGTCCCAGCGCGGAGAAGAGGAAGGAGACATAAGCCCTGTCCCTAACCCAGTATCTCCAACTGTTTTCGCCAATGGAGTCTCAGTGGCTATGTAAACACTCTTAAGAACAAACCCATACCCAGCAGTAGGCAGCCAACACAAAATAAGCTGTGGCATTTTTTGGAAGATCCCTGTCTCATAATGCTTTGTCTAGGCATTGTTTTTCTCTTTTTCTCTTGATTCTTGCCTTATAGGTCTTTTACATGTGTATTATGGTTTCTGATAGGTTTTTAATGGAATTTCTGTATGTGGATATGTGTGTCTCTGGATTTTGTGTTTTTTCTTTGTTGTTTTACTTCTATTTGTTCTGTCCTATTCTGGTTTGTTTGTTTTTATCCTATTTTATTATTTTTTTAAATCGCTGTTTGTATTCTAATGAGATAAAGAAAGGATGTGGATTTGTTAACTAAAAACTCCCTCCATTAAGCAAGTCACACTAAAAAATTTAGCTGCCCTTGTCATTTAAGTTCCCAGACATGCATTTGACAAGCTCTCTCCTAAACCTAAGAGGCCAAGGCTGTGTCCTCAGAGGCAACATACTGTCCACACTAAAGGGATTAACTGCTCCCATCCGAGCTTTCATTTACCCTGCCCAACTGCCAGGATAAGAAACAAAGCAATGTAACTACCTCCTGACCTCAAACAAACAACACAGCTCTACTTACATGTTCAGATGTATTAACAAAGGTAATCAGCTTGCACTAAAAGTTACCCTGTCAGCAACCCACCATTTACGTTATATTTACACTACACTTACTTTACTACTATATTGAGTTAAAATATATATACTCTATCATTGTAAGTATTTGTCATAGAAAAATACTTCCACCTAAACAAAAAGCAGAATCCTCAGAGAATATGGATGGACACCACCTTTTCTGATCTACTCAGTCTATTCCTAGAAGACTACCCTGTACAATTCACTTCCAATCTCAATGTCGTGGGCTATGGTATATCACTGTGCAACCACGGTTGACCTAGAACTCTATACAGACTAGTTTGGTCTCTAACACTGAACGACCTGCCTGTCTCTGCCTCCTGCACCACACCAGACCTAGAATTTCCAAAAAAAGTACAGAATACCCCAGATACAGTCCATAGAACTCAAGAAGCTCAACAAGCTGAACTGCCAAGGTGAGGATGCTTCAGTGCCACTTGGGAGAGAGAAGAAAGCAATCACAAGTGGGGAGGAAGGCTGGGACCTGAGGGAAAGGGGACAGGGTGGAGGGGCAGTGGGGGATAGAGGGGAACCTGATCTGGTATTGGGTGAAGGAAAAGGACTGAAGTACTGAAGGCCAGCAAAAAGAATGGAAACAGGCAACCTTAGGAAATAGGAGGTTGGGGGACCCTCCAGAATGCACCAGAGATCTGGGAGGTGAGAGATTCCCAGGACTCAAAGAGATGAAACGCCTGACAGTAGAGAGAGGGAACTTACAGAGCCCACCTCCAGCAGGAAGACAGGACATCAAGTGAGGGATGGGGTTGCCATCTCACAGGCACACCCCTGACTCATAATTGTTTCTATCTGAAAGAATTACAGGGATGGAAATGGAGAGGAACCTGAGGAAAAAGAAGGTCCAGCAACAGGCCCAAAGTGGGATCCAGCTCAAGGGGAGGTCCCAAGGTCTGACACTATTACTGAGGCTATAGAATGCTCACAAAAAGGGATCTATCTTGACTGCCCTCTGAAAGACCCAACAAGCAGCTGAAAGAGTAAGATGCAAATATTTACATCCAACGAATGGACAGAAGCAGCTGACCCCCTGCTGAATTAGGGAAGGCCAAAAGAAGCTGAGAAGGGCGATTCTATAGGAGGACCAGAAGTCTTAATTAATCTGGACCCCCGAGATCTTTCAAACACTGGAATACCAAACTGCATACACCAGCTGATATGAGGCCCCCAACATACACTAGAAGACCTCCAGGTCTGTGCTCATACAGAGATGATGCACCTAACCCTCAAAAGACTGGAGGCCCCAGGGAGTTTAGAGGTCAGGTGGGGGGGGGGGCATCCACATGGAGAGGAGGTAGGATGGGGTGGAGTGGTATGTGGAATAGTAGGAAGGTGGATGGGGAGGGGCGAGGAATGGAATATGGAGTGTAAAAAATAAATTACAAATAAAATTTCTTTAAAAAGAAAAAAGGAAAAGAAACAAAACAGGTCACTTGTAAGAAGGCAATCTTAAACTAAGAAATACAAGGGGGGCTAGAGAGATGGCTCAGTGGTTAAGAGCACCGTATGCTCTTCCAGAGGTCCTGAGTTCAATTCCCAGCAACCACATGGTGGCTTGCAACCATCTGTAATGAGATCTGATGCCCTCTTCTGCTGCATCTGAAGACAGTGACAGTGTACTCACATACATAAAAATCAATAAATCTTTACCAAAAAAAAATAAGAAGAGTAAATGAACTGCTAGTAAAATAAAGCTTGAAAGCAGCAACTAAGTAAACAGCAGAAACAAACGAAAGAAAGAAAGAAATACAAGGGAACAGTTTAGAGGGAGGGGTGCTATAGGGTGGGAATGAAACTGTAGGAGCATGCTTATCTAACATGCACAAGGCTCTGGGTGAGATACACACAGACACAAACTGGGTAGGGAGAAGGAAATCTGAAAAGTGAAAGTAAGTTTTAGGATAGCAACGACCTTTAATATCAACCAATACCTGAGAGGCAGAAACAGGAGACCCGCAGAAGGACTTTAGGGTACAAACTGCATTCAAGGTTACCTTGAAAGTAGATCTAAATACATACTTAGGATAGATCTCAAGATTATATTATTTAGTGAAAAAGCAATTTAAAGAATTATAAATAAAATCAGATATTAAAAAACAATTAAACCAGTTTTGTTCCCAAATAATCCCAATTAAGCCAGTCATGTTCCTAAATGCTTGTTTCCATATTTGTTTATTTGCATTTACTAATAAGAGAAGGGAAAGGTTTGAAGGAATCTACACCAAATTATTAACTGCTCAGAAAATGTGACTGAAAGAAAACAAAGGTCAAACATCATCTAGTTGCTATTACATTTCTCAAGTGTAACTAGCATAACAAAATAAAAATAATTAGAAAGATTTTGACAGTTCTTGGGACTGAACCTAGGACCGTTTCACATTACGTGAATGCTCTGGCACCAAGTTTTAGTCCTAGCCCTAAAGTAAAAGGGTGAAAGGAGGGAGGAAGGGGCTTAATTCTGTAACCTATACTAGCTTTGAACTGACAATTTTCAAATTCCCAAGTACTAAAATAAAAGGTATAAAGCACTAAAATTGGCTTAAAGGTCAAGTTTTTTTTAAATCTAAAAACATTATAGACAGGGCTAGGTATGTGGCTCAGGAGTACTGTGATTGCTTACATGGAATGTAGAGACAGAAGAATCAGGAGTTCAAGAGAGTCATCTGAGGCTGCATAGTGAGTTAAAGGCTACCTGGGCTATATGAACCCTGTCTTTAAGGCACACACACAAACTTATATCACTAACTGACCAAAGAAGAACAGGAAACAAATAAATATAGCTCTCTCTTTCCTAGTTTCTCAGCTGTGAAACATGAGTAGTAAAGACAGCATCTGAAGAGTCTGTATAGATTGACCACCTGGCTCTATGATTGAAAAACAACAACAGTGACAACAAAAGTCCATGGGGTACATGTGGCCACAAACTGAAACTCCCAGAATGAAGGCCCTGAGTGTAGAGATTCAGTCTGTTGCAATGCATTGTAAAGGTAAATTCTGTACCAAAGGTCTACCTGCCTACCTACCAGTGAATTCTCAAGTTTACCAGCTTTCGTTGTACAAACCCTATTCTTTACTTAAAAACTATTTTTATATTTTCACATATAAAAGGCCCTTTCCACATTTTTGCCTTTATGAACATAGTGGTAAACTAAAGACAGCAATAGCTAAGACCACCACCAACATAAAAATCTTTCCTTTTTAACCTCAGATCTATCATATCACTTACATAGCCCACCTAAAAAAATAATGCCATGTCACAAGAAAAGTAAAAAACACAAAAGAATAAAAAAAAGCATCCGAATTATATCAATGTAAATGAGGCTTAATCTAATCTTATACTTAAGATGATTCAGCTTTGATGTCATTTTTTATATTTTTAAGTACCACCATGGTGTATCATAAAAGATGATATTGTTTGTAAGACACATAGATATCTTATTCCAGAAAGAGATACATGAAGTTAACAGGTATCCAAGGTTAACAGTGTTTGTAACTGTAAAAGTACCTAGAATTCCTTGATAAAGGAATGTCTCAAGAAAGTGTGTTACACAGAAATAAGGCATAATAATCTCTTTAGACTAGAGGGACTCCAACTTGAATGTTGATATAATTTGGGTACCTTTTTCTTCCCACATGTTTTGTCTGTCAGATTTGAGACAAGGCTTCAATCTATACTCCAGGAGGGACTGGAACTCTGCAGCCAATGAAATCTTCCCATCTTAGCTGCGGAATGCTGGGAGGCTGGTACAAGCAGTCACACCTGACTTACTGATCTACATATCTGACTCTTTTAGTGCCATGATATTACACTGGAACTTAAATTTTAACTGACAACAATCCAAATTTGAACAAAAGACATACAGGAATACCTTAAGAGTCATCAAATACATACAAATTGATAGAGATAAAAAATTTTAAATATTTCAAAAAAGAAATGACTGATGTTAGCCTGGTATAATGGCTCATGCCTATAATTCTACCAGGAGAGGCTAAGGCCAACAACTATGACAAGTACCACTCTGGACTCTATACTGAATTTAGAACAGCCTAGGGCACAGAAAAACATAATAGTGCACATCTGTAAATTCATCAGACAGGAAGCAGAGATTGGTCAGACATTCAAGGCTAGCCTGGCCTTCTAGTCAGACAGGTAGGCATATTGAGACCTTGTATCACCAAAAACAACAACAAACAAAACAAAAACAAAACGAACAAAAAAACCTCTTTATTATAGAAAACCAAAGTGAGATGTGATAGAGCAGATGCTTTTCACAGTTCACAAACCAGGTGTGCAGGCCCCAACGGCAATCCTAACAACTGGGGGGAGGGGGGGCTGAGATAACTGGAATGCTGGGGTTCCAAGCCAGAATCAGCTATAGTATAAGGTCAAAGTATGTAAATAAAGCATAAATCCTAACGGATACATACATGTAACTTCCTTGCCAGCAGAAATCTTTCCATTTATTTATTATTTTATTTATAGAGGGAGAAAAAGAGGAGAGGGGGAAGGAAAACAGGGATGGAGAGAGGGAGAGGAGGAGGGAGTGAAAGAGGGAGAAGGAAGGGGAGAAGCCTCATTTCCTTAAGGACTTGGAAATAAAAACTCATTCACTTATAGCAAATACCCAGGGCATACCACAAAAACAGGGGTCTGCGTCAGTGAATACAAACTGACAACTCAAATCTCCAACTTACTGGTTTATTTAAAACATAATGTCCGGAGAGGGGGCGGGGCAAAATTAGGAGGCAAAGGAATCATCTTTTGAAATCATGATGAATAAAAAAAACAAAAAAGAAAAGCTGGGCGTGGTGGCACATGCCTTTAATCCCAGCACTCGGGAGGCAGAGGCAGGTGGATTTCTGAGTTCCAGGCCAGCCTGGTCTACAAAGTGAGTTCCAGGACAGCCAGGGCTACTACACAGAGAAACCCTGAAACCCTGTCTCACCCCCCCCCCAAAAAAAAGAAAGAAATCTATACATCTACACAGACATCTATAGAGTAAGCTTTGCTTTTCTAGTTGTTTCCTTCCTTCCTTCCTTCCTTCCATTCATTCTTTAAGCTAAAAGATGAAAGACATACACAAAGTTGAAGCTGTCTGCTCAGCCACATTGCCGGTAAAAGAACTACAAGGAAGAGCCAGGGCATTCAGGCAGGAATGCCATTATGTGAATTCTTGATCCCCTAGACTACATATCAAGGTCACCTGTCATACACACAGCATTTCTTACTTAATAACAAATTCATGGAATCACTTAACTATCTTGCAGGCTGAACAATAAATTACAAAAGGTAATAACCACGTATGGTTTATTTTCCACTGAGTTCTCAGGATCAAGCAACATCCGGGTCCTGGGAAGTCCTCTATTAGTTAACACATTGAATGCCCAATATATCTCAAGGTATAAGACATAGTTAAAGATTTATATTGGGTTCACTTAAAGATCCCTTCTGGGAGCAAGAGAGTGGCTTAGCAGTTTAAAAGTATTTGCTGCTCTCTTAGAGGACTAGCACCCATATCAGGGACACTCTGTAATTCCAGCTCCAGGGGATGTGTTACAGGTTCACATGCACACACGCCTAACAACATATATACCTACACAGAATTAATAATAATAAATCTTTTAAAAGATCCCTTCTAAACATAGAGCACAAGTATGATGCTTTAAAATTCCATACGTCAATTTATATTTTTAAAAGTCCAGAATCAGCATAGTAAAAATTCAATTCACAAATGAGAATCCTGGCCAAAAAAAAAACCCAAACAAATTGTTTTTTACTAAAAATATATATATATGCTATATATATACATCATGTACATAACAGGTTTTACTAATTAATTCTCTTATTTCTCTTGCCTGCAAAAGTAACATTGACAACATAGACTTTTCTTGGTCAAATTATCAAAACATAGGACTTACATATATGGCATAGCATAAAGAACAATATGTTAAATTACTTAAAATGTACTATAAACCCAGTATAAGAACTTTTGACACCAAAGCTTGCAAACGCAATTATTAAAAGATACATCAGAGATCTTCATTAGAAATTTATTTTTCAGGAAGAGAGGCCCCTTGGTCTTGCAAACTTTATATGCCCTATAGAGGGGAACACCAGGGCCAAGAAGTGGGAGTGGGTGGGCAGGGGAGCAGGGCGGGGGGAGGGTATAGGGGACATTCGGGATAGCATTTGAAATGTAAATGAAGAAAATATTTAATAAAATAATTTTTAAAAAAAAGGAATTTATTTTTCTATCACCTAAGACATGTGGCTATAACCCAAGAGTAAGACCTCCCACCGATTCTGATTATTAAACATGTAAAGAGTAATTTCAGCTACCTGCTTCTCAACAGGCTTAATATGACAATTTCTTTCCTACTATTTTAGCTACCTGTTTTTAATTATTTATTCCTAAGATTATAGTATATTTACATCATTTCACCCTTCCCTCCTGGTGAAGATGTTACGAATGTTCCTAACTTTACACAATTTTTAGTCTTCAGCAGATGAATTTCACAGCCAAGGACTGAGGGGATAATAGCCTAAGCCAGTGCTAATGAGCACTACAGTTCTCCAAGATTCACTATTAAGCTTACAAATACTACCTTATAGGAAAAACAAAAACAAAAACAAACAAACAAAAAACCCACAAATCCTAGATATCCTAATGGGTACCTACATGCAACTTCCTCGCCAGCCGAAATCTTTCCATAGTAATACTGACAGGATAGGTCTTGTTTTTGACGGTGCAGTAAATCCCTTGAAGAGTTCAGGTACAGCGAGGACACATCTGATTTAGGTCATGGTGCTTTATACAGATGAACTCCTCTAAGTTGCTTTTATGGCACAGCCAATCACTGTCTTCTACATTACCTAATCTTCCAAGCTGATAACTACAACTTGGGGTCAGTGCGCTAACCAGTTGTAGACTGTAACAAACACATTTAGAAATACTGAAAGAAGCCGGGTGTTTTTGCGCTTGGGAGATGGAAACAAGAGAGTCAGGAATCCAAGGTCTGGCTCTACTACACAGTGAGTTCAGGCCTTGCTGGGGAGGAGCCCATGGAACTTTATCTTTAAAACAAAGCATAGGGAAAGAAAGGGAGGAGCGAGAGAAGGAAAGATGAACTGAATGAATGCAGCAACCAGTTTAAAGGCAGTTTCTCTACTGAACATAGAGAACAAAGAGAACACAGTCTAAGTATCCTATGCATGGATATTTAAATGTATGTGTGTACCTTACTGTATTTTTCAGTAAGCTGGTGACCAGTAAGCTTGTTACTTAATTCAGCAAAACCCAAATATTTTTGTCCAGAACTTGTTTTAAAAGATTACTAAATTTATAGCAAATAATCTTCAATTTGAACTGTATTATTAATAGGATTTATAGTCATATTGTAATTTATATAACAACTTGAAGGGAAAACAGAAACAAGCAGCACAACTCCAGCTCCTGGGACTCGAACTCTTTCATACTCTCATTACTGGAGGATTACTTAGAAGCTGCTTTTGCTTCTAAGAATTACATCTACCTCTACCATAGCACAAATAACACTCAAAAAAACTTCAGAGTTTATTCAGAATAACAATTTAAAAATGACAGCTTATGTAACACCTTAATGGAAATTAGTGTATCAAAAAAAACTGTCCAAACTTCAGTGAGGATAGTTTCATGGTTTTGTTTGGTTGAAACAAATTTTCCTTATGTATTCTAAGCCAGCCTCAAATTGTTGATCCGCTTGCCTCAGAATCTCAGATGATAATGGTACACTGCCACACACAGCAAACACTTGTTTTCAATTAACAATGGATACTCTTCTTTTATATTAATTCATTTCTGAGAAGTTAATTGCATAGTGAAACCTAAAGCAATTTCAAATGTATATTGCATATAATGTTATCAAAACCCACTTGTATTCTTGTTTTGATTTTTGTTTTGGTGTGTACATGTATGAGAGGAGGGGAGACAGACAACGCCCCTCATTAAATGGGAGTCTGACACTGGCAGGTAAGTCTCCAAAGATCCCCTGTCTCTGGACACTACCACTAGAGTCGCAGGTACACACCAGCTCTGATTTTATGTGGACGATGGAAATCCAAACTCAGGTCTTTGTGCTTGCATTGCATCCATGTTACCCACTAAACAGTCTCCTCATCCATTTAAAAAAAAAAAAAAAAACAACAACAACAACAACAAAAACCAAGATATTTATTCTACAGACTAGAATGATAAAAGTCCCAATAATCTTCTTTATTTAACTTCCCAAGTCCCCCAGCTCTAGCTTTTGCAATTTGAATGGATATGACACTAGGTATTAGTGCCTTTCTGAATGTATTTCATTACATGGTAAGAAAAATAAAACCATACATCTGTCATAAAATCATCACCATGTATGATTAAGATCAAGTATTGATCTGGAATGAGGGAGGGTGTCCCAGAAGCCGTTGCCTGACTGTGGGATCTGTTCTTGTAGCTGGGCTGCCTGGTCTGGACTCAGTGGGAGAAGTACCTAGACTCACAGAGACTTGAAGTGCCAGCGTGGAAGGATACCTGGGGGGGGGGGGGAGTGACCAGGAAGAGGAAGAGTGAATGAGTGAATGGAATGTAAATAAGTTGAAAAAAAAAAAAGAAATTAAATTTTAAAAGAGAGAGAGAAAAAAAAAGTATTGAGAAATACTAGTAAAAGGCGGTAGACACAAGTATTCCAAAATCCTTTTTGTCTGAAAGCCCAGATTATTACTACATAAAAACAAAGCAAAACAAAACAAAACACAAAATAAACCCAAAGAGCCTATTAATTGTATTACTTACAGGGAGGATCTCTTTATTTATGTTTGAGGAAAAACCTATCAACTGCTACATTGTCAACTGTCAAGTGAAAATAAGTGCTTCACAGGAAACCAGTAGAAGTGATCAGTATGCATCAAGGCCCTAGTTTCAATTCTCAGACCCAAGTAAATAAATTCACTTGTACATTCAGTCATTGATCCATACATCCATCTACTTAAGAAACCATGTCCTATTTCTAGAAGCTACTCATTAAAAACATTCTTAATTTCACAAGAGTTCTACCTTTTTTCTATGTGCTTCCAAATGTTACAGAACAAGTCTTCAGGTCTTGCCTACTGAACTTTCACACATAAAAATGGCTATAAAAACCAGAGCACATAGTCCACATACTGTAAAGTCAAGTAGCATTTGTCTCTGCACTGTTTGGAAACAGAGCCTTGCTATGCAGCCCATTCAGAACTCAAACTGCTTAATTCTGTTTAAGATACACTGAATCCTAAGACAGGAGTACATACATGTAATCCTAACAATATGGAAGCTGAAGCAGGAGAACCATTTGTCACTCAAAGTCAGTAAAAGTGCCAGAACAGTCAGGGCTATAAAGGGAAGATTCTCTCTCAAAACAGCAAAAGAGGCCTATTTTGCGGCCTAGAAAATCATCTTGAAGAGAACTTAAAATGACACTGTCTTCTCTGCACTTACCTCAGTAAACACGACACTCCTGTTTGGCTGCTTAGTAAAAATATGACTACTGTCCAATGCTTTTCTTTTCTTTTATTCAAGTGCCAAATATAGTGGATTCAGCTGCCTAAGAACCGTAAGGCATCCTGCTTCTCCTTTTACTTTCTCTGACCATCACAGTTCAAGCCTCTATCTTCACTGGCCTGGAAAAGGTAATTGTCTAGTTGGCTTCCAACTTCCACGTAATTGTCTCTAGAGTTCTCTTGAGGAGACAGTGCTGACCCCAAGTGACATCCACAGGTCTCAGACTGAATCTAAGCCAAAGGTCTACGTTACTCCCCTTCTCCACCATTGTCTGTGGTCTACTTTGCTATTTATTTACGTGTATGCATGTTCTGCCTACATGTATGTCTGTGCACCACAAGCATGCATGGTTGCAAGGGATTAACAGCTGCCACAGATGTGCTTAGAAGGGCACCTAGTGCTCTGAACACTGAGCCACCTCTGTGTACTTTTCCTTCCTGTTCAATACCTCAACCATTCTCAACTTATTAGACTTGAACATATTTTTTTTCTATTTGAGTCTTGAAATACTGTATCTCTGCTCCTTGATAAATATATTAGATAATTGAGTGAGTAACAAAATAAAGTCTGATGTTGAAGAAAATTAATTCTATTTATTACTTCTTAGAAATGGGTACTTGTTTTATAGTTCCTATTAGTTCTCCAAATGAATAATGTCACCTGCATTCACTTAAACCTCCCAAAGATTCTATGAGATTCCTCTATTATTATAGTATTCTCCCATTTTGTTCTTCAAGTATCCTCTGGAGACAGAGCCTCACAGTGTAGCGCAGATCAGCCACAGCTGACAATCCTCCTCCTTCTTCTGTTTACTCTCATAAAAGTTGCTTTTGTGCTAACAAATTTAAGAAGGGGCAAGAAATCGCCCAGAGCCAAATCTTTGGACTGATGACCTCTGAGTTGTTTTGGTTTTTTTTTCACTTCTTTTTTGCTGTAACTATTAGCTCTGTTACTACCATTAGGGCCCCACACATGCTAAAAAAGGACAGTCCCAAGCTATAGCCCTGCCTCTTCTTCCTTTTTGTTATGAGCTAGGGTCTCAGTAAGCTACCTAGAGTGCCTTGAACTCACTGTGATGCCTATGGGGATTCAACCTGTGATGGTCTTCAGCCTCCCAAGTGGCTGGAATTACAGGTTTGTGCCACCTGGCCCATCCAAGAGGTATTTATATTTTTATATTGTTAAAGAATATAAAAAAATACTGGGAACAAGTTTGGGATCTCTGCGCTTTAAAGAATGTTAAACATTTGCTAAAATTATTTATAAATGTATTTGCAATTTTAGCTTATAATCTGTTCAGCATGGAGACGGTTGCACTATGAATTATCATTTGAATATGGGTTGTTGAAGTAAATGTCCAAAAGAAGCTTCAAAGAGTAGCTTGGAATGCAGGCAACAAACATTTGCTCTAATTCTGTAAAGATGCCAGCTGACCTGCATAACAATTTGACAATGCTTTAATCTGAATTCTTTCTTTATTACTATTTCATATTTGTTAATTCTTATCTCTGTAAGAAAACAGAAATTCTTCTCTTGTTTTTTCTAGATATTAGCACCGTGTTTAAACTTCCCAGATTCTTTCTGAGAGCACACAGAATTGGGCTCCAAGAAATGATAAGCCAACACTAAAGGGCAGTGAGGACAGGAGCTCAGGGGGTAGCTACCTCCAGCCTTCTTGTCTCTGACATGCATTTCTTTCTCAGGTCCCCCAGAAACCACTATCTCCATTGGCTTCAGCTCCATTTTCTCACAACTGAGTCTCTACTCTGGCTCCTTCTAAATAAGGTTGAGATTATAGATTTTAATTAAACAGATTAGTCAAATAACTGGATTGCAGTAGAATGCATAAGGCCAACAGGGTAATCATGCCTGTCTGTAATCCAGCACTTAAGGAGCTGCAACAGGCAGGAGGGTACAGAAGCTGTGTTGGCTGCCCAGGGCCATCTGGTGGTGGTAAGACTATGTGTGAAAACTGACTGTGACTGTGTTGCATGTGCTGTGCCACCTTTTAATTTTCTCATATTTTGAAAGAGTTTGTAAGAACTTGTGATGACTTCTCAAATTTCCTATTTTTTAATAAAACAGCTAAAAAAAAGTATTAAAGTTGAATAAGGGCTAAATTTACTCTGAATGAATCTTAAATTCCTAGCAAATTGGGAGACCAAGTCTCCCAAATGCAAAAATATTCTGAAGAGACACTGTACCCTGCAGGTACAACGTGTACAAAAGAATACCACAGCAGTTCCTCCTGGACAGACTGACAACTGGAGTAGAACATTCACTCTTCCTAAAAGGCCCCACTGAGGAATGCACCATGAGGCTAGGGGCCCAGCTTCAGTCACAAAGAGAGTCCACAAACCCCAAATGACAAAATTAAAAGCAGATGAACTATAAAAAAAAAAAAAAAAAAAAATTACTCTTACTAGAAATGTAAACAGTGATTTAATCTGGTGGCTGTATTTCTTTGTTAGTCCCCAATAATTACACAGATAAGCTAATAAATATTTAAAATTATTTAAATGATCTACCTTTACTCTCTAAAATAATCTGGCTACCTCCCAGTCCCATCCCTTTGCATATTATTATTGATCTGCTTCTCTGGGCTTCAGGTGTGTTTCTATGATCTCTCTCTGGACCCCTTCCTATGGCTCCAAATCCTCCATTCTCCTCAATGATAGAAATCTCCCTCTCTCCCCTATCTCCTTCCTCTGATTGGCAGATGTTCCACCCTATTCTGTATTCTGCCCATCCATTAGGTAATCTGCATTCATTGCCAAGACAGAGAATAAATGGTAAGAACTGTTGACACAAACTTGAGCCAGGAGATTGTTGTTGTAAGCATTACAATTAAGTGTCCCAATTGAAATAAGATATGAGGGCAGAGAAATCATCATTTGAATAACACAAGGGTAAACTTTCCACAGTGCACAAAAACATTATGCCTACAATGAGCACCAAAGGTTCATCCTATATAGTAATTCTAAAGACAGAAATAGCACAATTTCGGGCTGGTGAGATGGCTCAATGGGTAAGAGCACCTGACTGCTCTTCCAAACGTCCTGAGTTCAAATCCCAGCAACCACATGGTGGCTCACAACCATCTGTAACGAGATCTGACTCCCTCTTCTGGAGTGTCTGAAGACAGCTACAGTGTACTTACATATAATAAATAAATAAATCATTAAAAAAAAAAAAAAGAAATAGCACAATTTCAGCACTTCCAGAATAGTGCCAACAGCTGTCATCAAATATGAGCTTGGAAATCCTTGTCATTGGTCATGTACATAAAAGTCCATGTTTTCCATAAAGCAAAAACCACACAAGGAATAGCAGACAAGTAAAGTACATACTGTTTCCAAAAAAGAATAAACATATAAAACTGGTGAAAACTGATTTGCATTTTTCTAGTGCTCAATACTTATAACCTACTTAAACCCTTACCTTAGGTTAAATGAAAAATAATACCCAAATGACCACATTGTGACTGTAGTATTAGGAAGGGCTAAGGAAGAAGTACTAAATTCCTGCCTGGGCAATAAAGTAATTAAAACTCATCTCAAAACAAAAAATGAAGATGCCCTCAGATTACATTGGCACATGCTATAACCCCCACAACTCAGAAAGGTTACTTATAGGTTTAAGGCCAGCCTGGACTACAAAACAAGGCACTGTCTCAAGATAACAACAGAAAAAGACCTTTAGTGGGGTTTTGGCATTCCATAGTAAGGTGCTATATATTATAAGCACACAAAATACATTAATGAAAAAAGAAAAAACTTCAAGAGATGAGGGAAAATGCATCTTTTTTCCCAAATATTAACTTTAAAAACTTGGTTAAGTGGAAATAATTTCCAAAGAGTAAGCTCTAACTCTCTTTTAAAGAAGTGATAGATGCAACACCATATGGTCTGTATAAAACATACGGATGTATGATTCATTCATTGGGAGTTCAAGGTAAATGCTCTCTGTAGCAAAATCAGGAACACGATGCGACTGGGGTGTCGTACAACTGGGTCAATGTAATTTCAACAAAGGCCAATTAATTGTTAAGTTTATTTTTCAGGATGTTGAAGATCTAATACAGGCACCAGAGCACGTGAGGCAAGTGTTTTACCACTGATACATTCCTAGCCCTTGGATAACTTAAAAACATTTATGAATCTCAATAAAAAGTTAAGTATGTTCACAGGGAGAAAAATCTAAGTTTAAGCAAGTATATATACTCCAGCTTGGCATGGCGGCACACACCTGTAATCACAGCATTCGGGAGTCAAAAAGGATCACCTAGAGTTTAAGATCAGCCAAACCATCTCACAAAGAAAGGAAGAAGAAAATCTAAGTTAGTTGGACATCACTGCCCTACCTTGCTTTCTGTGGTTGCGATGAAGACCATGACCAAAAACAACTCTGGGAGAACAGGGTTCTTACTTCAGCTTATAAACCATCAAGAAAAACCCAGGAGAAACCTGCAGACAGGAACTGAAGCACAGGCCATATAGGATGCCATTTACTGGCTTGTTCTACATAGCTTGCTCACCATACTTTTTTAGACAACCCAGGACCACCTGCCCAGAGGTGGCCCAGACATGTCTAGAGGTCAATCTGATAGAAGCATTTACTCAATCGTGTCAAGTTGACATAAAAGCAGTACAACCACCAAACTGTGACAGCCTTACACCTAAGCCACTATATTCTCAATACTGTCTCTAACTTTTCTGTTACATTCCTCTGACTCAAATTCCTGGGTCAATGCAAACAGGATTAGGATACCTGTAACTCCAAGTGTAAATTTCAAAAGGATAAATGAACTTAATACACAATGGGGTAAGAGGTATGCAGTCCATTGATATGTTATTATTTTTGAAATATTATATACTATTATATAGTATTGATAAAGTACCTTTACAAAATAAAAACTAAGTAATTCTTGTTGAGTCTATTAATAACCTCTCTCAAAAAGTATGCCAACCTATAACATAAGGCAATATAAAAAAAAAAAAACATCTACTGGGCATGGCATTATACAGGAGACTAGGAAAGGAGGGTAGTCATTTTGTTCAAGAACAACCTGGGCTACATAGTAAGATGCCCAAACTCAGAAAGGGGTGGGGAGGAGATCTGACAGGAGGAGAAGGAAAGAGGAAGAGAGAAGAGGGGGAGAGGAAGCATTAGAAGCTGGGATGGAAGTGCATATATGTGGACAAGTGAAATGCCTTAAGTTTGAGGTCAGCGTGAATTATACAGTGAGTTCAAAGCCAGCCTGGGCTCAAACTTTTTAATTAAATATGTTTAAACATAAAATGTATTTACATAAAAAGATGGCGAGCTGGCTGTATAGTGACTTATGTACATTAGTTTCCTCCTTCGCGCTCCAGTGTACTTATACTTACTTTCCGTTTAAAGAAGTTCCTGTATTCAATTAGACCTAGCTGTCTCTCTCTACCAGTTCAGAGCCAGTCCGACTCCTTAGCAACTGTTCGATGGCATAATTTACTCTACCTTTGCCATACAAGGGGGTTACTTCAATAATATTTTTTCTGTTTTGTTTTGTTGTCTTTTAATATGGTACCTTCCTCTGTAGCCCAGGCTTGTCTGGAAGTCACAGCGATTGGTCTGCCTCCGTTTCCCAGATGGTAGGCTTAAAGACTGAATCAGTATAACTGACTTAAAAAGCAACCTTTAAAATGACACATTCTCAATCTCTCCTGTACAGTAGCTAAGACAGAGAGGTCCATCGTACACAGGTTCACATGGTTGGTGTCATAAGATTTGCTTTTTCAAGACCTATGACATCTATTAATTAGTGATCTGGTGCTCATGCTTTCTAAGAACCACTACATGTGGGGTTGGAGAGATGGCTCAGAAGGTGAGAGCAATGACTGCTCTTCCAGAGGTCATGAGTTCAATTCCCAGCAACCATATGGTGGCTCACAACCATCTATGAGATCTGGCACCCTCTTCTGGCATGTAGGCATGTATGCAGGCAGAACACTGTACATAATAAATTAAAAAAAATAACTGCATGTGGTTGCATTCTCTCATCCAAGTTTAATATATTTATCTGTTACTCAATTTTAAGAGCCTTTAATATGTTGTTATAAATTATGAATTTCTAAAAAGTATGGTTTTTTTCTCAATTTTATTAGGCTACAAATAGTTCTTTGACAGAGCCTCCTATAGACTTCACAGTCTGAAAAATAAATTCCAAGTGAATATCATGGGGTGGATGCAAAATTATCTAACTATTTAAGCAAAATATAAGCAAACTTTAACGATATGTAGTTAACTATGTTAACTTTTAGGACATGTTCTTTAGCGGTCTTCTGAATTCCTTTGAGATTTCAATGTAAAGCTATTTGTATCTCTCCCGCCCCCCAAAAGAAAGGAAGAAAGAAAGGAAGAAAGAAAGAAAGAAAGAAAGAAAGAAAGAAAGAAAGAAAGAAAGAAAGAACTGTTTGGGGGTGATTCATAAGTCCCAAGGTGCCACACCATACATACCTATATTTTTAAATCAATTTTAAATACAGTGCTGTATTAGGAGGTACCATTAATATTTTGTATATTAGGACAGAATCCAGAATTCTTTTCATTTAAAACTAATGAAAAAACAACAAAAAATTCACTGAGGTTCTGAGTCAAAACAAATGAACTGACTCACAAGAATCACCTTTCACAATCAGTAATTAGAAAACAGCTATGGAAACTGTTAGGGTGGTTAATTTTCATACAGCCATTTTTTTAAAAAATAAATCACATTCTCACAAAACAACAATTTGGTCTTTAAATTCATCTCATACAATATAAAATCAAGATTTTTTTTCTTAAGGGCTTTACTACATGAACAAAGTGTGGGCTTGTGGATTAAAGCAACCTGCCTGCATCAGCCTCCCAGGAGCCTCCAACACAAGCATGCGTAAGACTCAACTTCTAGGAGTTTTCAGAGAGCAAGGAACTTTACATTTCCTAAGAGTTGCTGCTAGGAAAAAAAAAAAAAAGGATTCCAATGTAAGTGTAAGTGGAGTAATGTAAACAAGGAGAAAGAAATTCCATTTTAAATGTACTTCAAAGCAGCACCATGTGCTAGGTAATGCAAGCACTCTAGAGGAACAAGTTCATTGACACTCAAGGCCAGCCTGTTCTCCATCCAGATAGACCCAGGACACATAGCAAGATCCAGTCTCAAAAAAAGGGGGAGGGAAGGGAGTAGGGGAGGGAAGGAGAGGGGAGGGGGAGAGGGGAGAGGAGGGGAAGGGAGGGGGAGCAGAAGAGAGGGGAGTGGAGGGGAAGGGAGGGGAGGGGAAGGAAGGGGAAGGAAGGGGAAGACAGGGGAGAGGAAGGGAGAGGGAGGGAGGGGGAGGGGAAGGAAGGGGAAGAGGAAAAAGGAAGGAAGGGGAAGGGAGGGGGAGGGGAAGGAAGGGGAAGAGAGGGGGTAAGGAGGGGAGGGAAGGAGAAACCCAGGAAACTTCAAGCATGTCCTCAGAATTACATCCACAAAGACAGTGAAGACTGCTGAAACCCAACACTCCAGCTCCACTTACACTTTGCCACATCTGCCCTAAAGATGTCTATAGGCATTCATACCCTCTATAGAGTATACTGATACTTGTCTTCCCTCACTTCCCTGTTCTGCCCTCTGCTCAAACTCCAGTCAAAAGAGTAGTAAAGTTTGAAAGATATTTTCGTGGCAAAGTGTAAAATGGTTGTCCATCAATTATTTGTTTCAACTGGGTACTGTGGCTCATGACTTTAATCATGAGGCAGAGGACTTGCTTGAAGTCAAGGAGAGCCTGGTCTATACAGGCCCAACAGGCCTACATAGTAAGATCCTTAAGACCCTATCTTTAGCAGGGCAGTAGTGGTGCACGCCTTTAATCCCAGCACTTGGGAGGCAGAGGCAGGAGGATCTCTGAGTTTGAGGCTAGCTTGGTCTACAGAGTGAGTTCCAGGACAGTCAGGTTACACAGAAAAACCCTGTCTCGAAAAAAATGAAAAAAAAAAAAAAAAGAAAAAAAAAACCCACAAAGAAATTAAGAAATATTCTTCCTAGAAGACTCTTAACAAAAGCATCTGTAATTGTACAGGAAGACTCAAAGAAAGACACCACATAAATTTGATTCATTTTCTTGTTAAAGACACTGATTTTTAAACTAAAAGAAAGTCTGTGTATTTCCCCAAAATAAAGAATACCAATAAGCTAATAAGCTGACACAGACTTGTGTAACTCCAGCACTCTGGAGGCAGATGGAAGAGGGTAACTAAAATGTCAAGGCTAGCCTGTGCTGAGGAGTACCAAGCAATCCTAAACTATATAGCAACACTTGTCTCAAAACGAATTTCTAAATAAATACTAAAGTAGGAAATAATTGTGTATATAAAAGTATAAGAAGCACATGGACAACAAGTTATTAATTATACATCATAAATAGTTGTAAGAAAAACATTTCTATCAGCCTTCCTTTTACTCACTCTGTAGAAACCATTCTACACTTCTTCATTATCAAATAAGATCTTGTAATTTAAAAATTACTTCCCACCTTGAAAGTAAATGTACTTTCAAGAGTACAGTCTTAGATTTCTCATCAGAAATGATACACAATCAACAGTTTCTCAGACTGGGCAATCTGACAGAAAATAAGTAATATGATCTTGGAATCCACAGGCAAAGGAAGGTCTCCACAAAGATGTGAACAGAGTCAGAAGCGAATGGCATTGGTCCACATAACATTCTCTGCACAAGAAAGAATTATGTATTTAAAACAGTAATGCATATTGTCAAAATATGCTGTAACTCTTCACTTCTACACTGTGAAGGAAAAAAAACACATTAAAATTCAAACAGTATCAGTTCCAGATAAAATGCAAATCTGTATCATAACCACATAATTTCTAAATCTGCTCTTATAAAACCAGCCATAGCCCGACCTAGCATTTCTCCAGTCACTCAGCCCTCACTGCTACAGCCTGTATCACAATGTCTATCACAGACCCTCTTGATGGTTTAGCATCATCAAAAACAGAAACAATTCTAAACTTTTCCAAATGGTTAAATCTCAACAAAATATGTGATGCTCTCAGGTAAAGAGAGCAAGTCCAAATCTCATTGCTACTGAAAATGTTGTAATAGGGATACTACAAAACTAAAAATCACTGAGTGCATAAAAGAATAAAAGTGTAGGAGGGTAAGCAGTACATGTCTGTTACTACCCTAGCTGTATGAAAGTTGTGGCACAAAGGTGGTGAGTTAGAACTGACTTCACACGAGAAACTGACCTGAATGTTCTGCATGTTTTACTCTCTTATGTTTGTTCTCTCTCTCTCTCTCTCTCTC
>NC_034597.1:6626705-6634064 GCF_900095145.1 Mus pahari | reverse complement strand
CTCTCTCTCTCTCTCTCTCTCTCTCACACACACACACACACAAGTGTACATACATATGTAACAAAAAGAAAGCTCAAACTATGCGTATCTATCTATAACTAACCCATTGCACTAACCTTATAAACAAGTCTTAACATAAACAGCCCTTTCTGTAGCTGCAAATCCTATCCACTTTAAGATCTTATTTGTGGTAAGATAGAGTAAGAGAGAAAGAGGAAGAGAAACAACCCAATACAGGATGTTGACAAGTAGCTACCAAAGTTTAAATATATACAGCACATGCCACTAAATGTTATACTAAGTTCCTCCAGTGCCAGGGTACTCTGGCATTCAATGTAACCTATTCAACTAATGAGAGTTTAGTATAAGAGCATGCTAATTTTCATATCCTCTGCCTGATCAAAAGAAAACCTATGTTCTTAAATCAGCCATTGCCTAGTCTCACTATCAGACACAACTGTCCTCCAATCTAAGACTAGGTTTACATGGACAAGTGACAGGCACACTGCCTCTCCCTTAACTGTTACAAATCCATGAAGTATAGCCTCAAATTACCAATAATAAGCCAAAAAGGTAACAGAAGTTCTGGTAATATGCCTGGGATGCCATATATGTAAAAGCTGTCAGTAGTGAAAGCAACTCACAGTTCTCCAAAGGAGGATATTTACAGACTCATAAAAACTAGATTATTTGAATCTTATTCCTTCTAGCCTAATACCTACTCTTTTTTCAAAGAAATATTTCTAACAGAATCATGAAATATTTTAACTGGCATTCACAAATTGAATGTAAATGTTCACCCAATATGCGGACATAAACCCTCTGGAAGCAGGGCTATGTCTAACTGGTATGACTGTTCTCCAGTACCCAGTACTCATGAGATACTTAGTATCTGCAGGGTGAAGCTGGGTAAAGTGAAACATGCCTCTAAGTCCAGCATTTGAAGTGGTGGCAGGAAGTTGATGCAACTTTGATGCCAGTCTGTGTTATGTGGTGAATTCAAAAATCAGCCTCAAACACACAGGGAAACCTTCCCTTTAAAAAAAAAAAAAAAAAAAAAAAAAAACAGGAAAGAAGAGAGAGAGAAAGCCTAAAAATTAAAATCAGAGAAACAACCTTTTCATGGGACAGTCTCAAAATGCTCAAGAGAAAGCTTCTTTGCTAAAACTAGAGAATTGGTACTATATGCTACAACTTACACTATAAAACATGACTAACAACTACTTATTATCCATCATTAAAAAAATAAGATTTTGATAAATTCCAAATGAAACCTACAATGGTGACTTTTTTTTTTTTTTTTTTGTTTCGAGACAGGGTTTCTGTTTAGCCCTGTCTGTCCTGGTACTCACTCTGTAGACCAGGCTGGCCTTGAACTCAGAAAGCCACCTGCCTCTGCCTCCGGAGTGCTGGGATTAAAGGTGTGCGCCACCATGCCCGGCTCCAATGGTTACATTTTTATTAATGCAAAACAAATGTTGCCTCCAGACATGATGGCACAAGCCTAGCATAGATAAGCCTCCCCTTCACCCAGTTCAATCCCGAAAAACAAAAGATAATGCAAGGTAAAGTTTTCCTTCCAATGATATGGTCAGTGAGAAATCATAATACTAAATTATGAGAGGGATGGGCTCCATTTACAAATTAATATAAGTGGCCTCCAACGTAACGGCTACTCGAATATTTTTGCATAATTATAAACAAGTGGTACATAAATATGAATTTTAGTCAACTCTTTTGGCTAGGCCAGTTAATTGTGAAGTAAAAGTTGTAACTAAGAGTAAGTGTGGTGTGGCGCGAAAACAGAAGGATTGTAGCAAGGTTGAGGCCTGCTTGGGGAAGATGTGGATTCCTGTCTCAAAAAAAAAAAAAAAGTTATAATTGACAAACATCACAGTATCTCATTTTTATGTTTTCACTTACCAAAGTAAAGTGAGCATGCTCCACCTCTGAAAAAGCAGAACACTCTCCACTATTTTAACCTATTTTCACTGCTGCTTCCAGACTAGAAGCAATTTTATTTCTCTATTATAATTTATTTTGTATTGCTGCTTTGTATGCATGTATGTCTGTATGAGGGTGTCAGCTCCCCTGGAAGAGGAATTACAAACTGTTGTAACCTGCCAAGTGGGTGCTGGGAAATGAACCCGGGTCCTCTGAAAGAACAGCCAGTGCTCTTAACAACTGAGCCATCTCTCCAGCCCCTTATGTCTATTACTAATTTCTGTAAGTTTATTATTGCCAACTTTTATTCTCCCAAAGACTTAGGGAGTATGACCTCCCAAAATACTCTCCTATCATGCTACTAGTAGCAGAACTGAGAGTTCCTTGCCATCTGTTTGTCCCCTATCCTGTCCCTTATTGCAGGCACATACCCACACCCCTCTGAATGAAGCTTCTATAGGGAAAAACTGCTTCTACTCTGGACACTACAGAATAAATTCTCAATAAGCTACTGCACAGGATGGATGGATGAATGGATGGATGGATGGATGGATGGATGGATGGATGGCAATGGCCTTATTGTGTATGACGACTCCTGCCTAAGTTTGAGAATACATCATTTTTACCCAGGTTTATGAAAACTGATACTGTTTACTGTTCAGCTGAAAATGTGCAAATAAGGTTAAGAACAAGCAACAGTGTATTTGACAGATAGTCTTGGAGAAGGTCCTGAAGGTTCATTCAAAGGCCATAAAAAGAATCCTTAGGAGTTTCCAGTACTTCATCACTGTGACCCGTCAAACCCATAACCACTGCAAAACTTCATAGTCTTAAGACCGAAGTTTTCCTTTACATTTAAAGAGCTTATATTTGAATACTGCGAAGTAATGAATGATCGCTGCCCACGGCCTCCACAATAACCTTTAAAGTAACGAGAGAAGGGAACCTTAAGGAAAGTTCTACTTTAAAAAGAAAAAGGCAAAATGTCCTTTTCCTTGTTTTGAAAAGACTGGAAAATTCATCCCTGCAACCTTCCCTCCCATTTCACTGGTCAGAGTAAAAATTGAAGTAGGAAAATTAATACCACCCCATCCTTTGAGTCAGAGACTCTGAAAGGAGAAGGCAGTTTCTTCTGTAGGGCACATGCACGTTCCTGTTTCTAGAGAACGGGACACTTGTGTGCCCCCTCCCCCGTCTAGATGAGAACCCCGTTTCCGCGCGTCCCGAGTCCGCCGACTCAAGCTGCTTGCACTGGCAAAGCGGGGTCGGCTAGACTGGGGACGCGCAGCGCACAGCACTGGGGTCCGGCTCGTCCATTCTCTTTCTATGGAGCCCGGAGGAGGACATTCCATTCACGGTCCTTCTCCTGGGCCTGCGACCCAACACTCCCCAGAGCGCCGGTCCCGACTCCGGCCACGGGCTGAAGGCGGCGGCGGCGGTAGGAAAAGCAGTCTGGGCTGCAGGACGGCAGCGTCCACGCGGCGGGAGAACACGGCCGCCGGCGCCGCGCGTCCGAGAGCCGGGCACTGCGGCGGCGGACACACGCGTCCCCGGGAGAGGCGTCCCCGAGGGCTCGAAGCCGGCCGTCCCCTGCGACCCCCGCCACACAAAGGCGACGGCGGCGCGCGGCCGCCAGCACAGGCCGCCGGCAGCCCCGCCGCGATGCCGCCTTTGTCTGCGGGCCTCGGCCTCCCCGCTCCTTACCCGCGTGAGTAGCGGTCTCATCTGCTCGCCGGCCCCGTCCGCCTCCATGGCCCGCCCCGGAGCTCTGAGAGGCCGCGACCACAGCAGAGACGGGCACGCGGAGGGCGACCCTGTGCGGAGCGCCGGCCGCCGAGAGCCGGCCCCGGAGTGCGGCGACCGCGGCGAGCGCGGGACGTTCTCCGGGAGAGAGAGGCAACGGCGTGCCGCGAGGACTGAGACCGGCAGAGGACGCGGCGCGGAGGAGGCAGCGGCGCCCGGACGGGGGCGGGGCGGGGGCGGGGCTGGCAGGCGGGGGCGGGGCGCGCTCCGGCACGCCCCCCCGGAGCACGCCCCCTGCCTGTTCGGCACCAGGACCGGCGTCGAGCGACCGCCTCCAGTGGCTAAGGGGCTAGGTGGTAGGGCGGAGGCAAAAGCAGACAGACATTCGTCTCAGCCAATCAGCAGCTCGGGAGGGTCTGTCGCCCCCGCCCCCCAGGTCGGTTTCCCGGAGGCCCCGCCCCTCTTTGTAAAGGCTTAATTGACCAAGGCTGAGAGTGGAACTCGGTTTTTCGAATCGGAAGTTCTACAGACTTTCGAAGTGGAATGGGGTCATCACTCCATTCGGCTCCTCACCACGTGTTTTACAAGCAGGAGAGAAACAGGACGACGCCAAATTCATTCTCCGCCTCTGCAAGTTTCTCTCCTAGTGGTAATTCTACCATGGGCCCTGTAAAAGAGGGGGTACACTGAGCAAACTTGCCTCTTGTACCCCCTGCACTGGCCTAGTTCCACGACCCGTCCCACTCTTGGGTCGACCCTATAGGTAGGGCGCTTGTCTTGTAGGTGATGGTCTCCATCACAAATGGATATTGAAGGATTAAGTACATTTCTGTCCCTCTGGGAAGGTGTGTCGCTTGTGGTGTGCTTATCACTATTGTTAACAGGATGTTAATAAAGACAATAGAAGAGCCAGGCAGTGGTGGCACACGCCTTCAATTCCAGCAGTCGGGAGGCAGAGACAGGCGAATTTCTGAGGTCTAGACCAGCCTGGTCTACAGAGTGAGTTCTAGAACAGCCAGGGCTACACAGAGAAACCCTGTCTCGAAAATCAAACAAACAAAAAAGACATAAAAGATTGAGCTGAGAAAATCTAAATTCGACTATGGAAGGAAATACTTATCAGCAGGTCAAGACTCACCCCCAGCCCATAATCAACAATAAACAGCAAAGTGTACTGGGTACTGCTTTGGGTCCCAGACCCCTCCCTGCTTTGTTCTAAATTTCCCAGAGAGGTACAGGGTAGGCTGGCACATGACTGTCCAAGAACAGCTGTGCTTCCATTAATAACAGCTACCAGCTGAAAAGACCTAAAACTACAGACAGTGACATTTTGCAAATATGTACCCTCTTGAATCCACACAATACTACAAAGTATATTTGTGTGTGATTTGACTGTGTCCCTAAAACACTGTATTGGAAACTTAATTCCCAATGCAATGGTGTTGAGAAATAGGGTATTTAGGACACAAGGCCTTTAGGAGTTCATGAGCACATTATAAACCAAGGGTCTGGGACTGCTCTCAGATTCGGGTTGACAGGAAGCAATCTCTCTCCACCATCTTCAGAACTGTGAGAAATTTTTTTTCTTTATAAATTACTCAGATTATATCATTCTATATAACCACACCAAATAGAGTACCATAAACAAGTACTTGCCAGGTGTGGTGGCCCATACCTTTAATCCCAGCACTAGGGAGGCAGAGGCAGGCGGATTTCTGAGTTCGAGGCCAGCCTGGTCTACAAAGTGAGTTCCAGGACAGCCAGAGCTATATAGAGAAACCATGGTTCGAAAAACCAAAAAAAAAAAAAAAAAAAAAAAAAAAGAGGAAGTGGAGACTTATAGAAATAAGTAACTCAGGGTTCTACTACGTAGATTTCTTCTGTACCATTCTAATACCTCACTATAATTTTAAAAGATGTCAGTAAAGGAAGAGAAGTGAAAAGAAAATGAAAGGGAACAAATAATTGATTAATCAATGAATTTGTTGATGTTGTTTTGTTTTTTCTGTACTAGAAATTTAATCTAGGACCCCACGCCAGCTAGATAAGTACAAACTTGAGCAATATCCCCCAGCCTATGAATACACTTTATATTGAAGAAGGGGTCTGACTTCCTGGATAGAGCAGCTGCCAAGCAAGGGTGAGAACCAAGTTCAGATCCCTATAACTTACATGAGAGCCAGGCAGGTGTTGCAGTTACTTGTAATCCTAGTACTTGGGCATCAGAGAATAATGATCTCTCAAACAAGCCAGCTTCCTAGACTTGTCCATCACATGGTCTGTGTCCAACTGAGCAACCCAGACTCAACAAATAAAAGTGGAGAGTGACTGAGAAAGACACCAACCTCAGCTTTATACCTCTGCTTGCATACATAGAAATGCACATGTATCTCCACATACATGTTCCCACAGACATAACAAACAAGCATACACACACAAAGAATTTTTTCTCAACTCTCTTATAGCAAAATATAGAACATCAAAGTTGGACAGGATAAACAAACAGAAAGAAAAGAACTCAAAAGAAGGCACAAGAATCACAGACCCACTCTGTTGCACACTAAGGAATCTTACAAGGCTGCTTCAGTATCTAAATTCATACGAGCTTTAGTCATGTTGGTTTAGAAAGCCTTGTTTTCTTAGTATCCTCCATTACCTCTGGCTCTTAGACTCTTTCTTAGCCCTGAGAAGAGAGATTTGATGGAGAAATCCCATTTAGAGCTATGTGTTACAAGGTCTCTCCTCTCTCTCTCTCTTTCTCTCTCTCTCTCTCTCTCAGGCACCGTAGGGACCATAGGTCCCTGAGCAATCTAGTCTCTGATTTTTGATCACCCAAGCAGTGTTAGGTATGAATTCCATGCTGCAGAGTGTCCCTTAAGTTACTTGGTTGGCCACTCTCACAAACTCTGTGCTGCCATTTTCCTAACATATCTTTTAGGCACATCATTGTAGATCAAAGGGTTTGTGGCTGGCTTGTTGTTTTAAGTTTCTCTTTTGATAGCCTGCCCAGTACCTTCCTGTAACCAAAGACCCTAAAACATTGGGGTGAGGCTCTATGTAGACCGCAGCCCAACTTCTCCATGTTCAATGAGTTATATTGGTGTTGTCTTCAGCAATGGGGCCTGACTTTCAGTTTGTGAAGAGAAACCTGTTGTCTTGGCAACAGCCTGGGTTGTTTGAAGATTTTGATAGGAGCTCTTTGGCCAACAGCTCAATTAACTTGTAATCTAATCTTGGTACTGGAAGCTCTTTTGGTGACAAGAGACAGCCAGTAGGGGTTCTGTTTCCCCACTATTTGGCAATTTCATGGATGAACAAGTGTTCTTGTGGTAGAATGAAGTGTCCTTTGGATATATGCCAAGGAGTAGTTGAGCTAGATCTTGAGGTAGATTGATTCCCATCTTCCTGAGGAGCTGCCACGCTGATTTCCACAGTAGCTGTAGGAGTTTGCACTCCTCCCAGCAGTGGATGAGTGTTTCTCTTACTTGACATCCTTGCCAGCGTGAACTGTTGCTTGTTTTGATGATCTTACCCATTCTGACAGGTATAAGATAAAATCTCAAAGTAGTTTTGATTTGCATTTCTCTGATAGCTAAAAATATTGATCATTTCTTTAAGGATTTCTCAGGCATTTGTGTTTCCTCTATCGAAAAATCTGTTTAGATATGTACC
>NC_034597.1:6620132-6625795 GCF_900095145.1 Mus pahari | reverse complement strand
GAGTTCAAATCCCAGCAACCACATGGTGGCTCATAACCATCCGTAACAAGATCTGACGCCCTCTTCTGGAGTGTCTGAAGACAGCTTCAGTGTACTTACATATAATAAATAAATAAATCTTTAAAAAAGAAAAAAAAGAAAAAGAAATTGGGAATGGCACTACCTCCTGCAGTTCTTGTGTTATTCAGGATTGTTTTAACTCTCTTGGAATTTTTGTGTTTACATACACAGCTGAGAAAAATTCTTTTAAGATCTGTGAAGAATTGTGTTGGAATTTTGAGATTGCATTGAATCATTTTTTATTACTTTTAGCAGAATGGCTCTTTTTACTATGTTAATCCTACTGATGTATAAGCATGGGAGATCTTTCTATCTGCTGATATCTTTTTCAGTGACTTGAAATTTTTATCCTACAATTCTTTCACTTGCTTGATTAGAGTCACCCGAAGATATTTTACATTATTTATGACTATTGGGAAAGGCTTTGTTTCGCTGTTTCGCTGATTTCTTTCTCAGTCTGTCATTTGTACAAAGGAGGGCTACTCTTTTTTTTTTTCTTAGTTAATTTTGTATCCAGCTACTTTGCTGAATGTGTTTATCGGCTCTAGGAGTTTCCTGCTGGAATTTTTAGGTCATTTATGTATGCTATCTTATCATATAGAAATTAAGAACTGTGTCTTCTCCTCCTACTTGTATCCCGCCTTTATCTCCAGTTGTCTTCCTGCTCTAGCTAAGATTTCAAGTACTATAATGAATGGGTATGGAGAGAGTGGACATCCTTGTCCTGTTCCTGACTTTAGTGGTTCTGCTTTAAGTTTCTTTCCATTTAAATTGATTATGGCAATGGGCTTGCTAGAAAATACATCCCTTGCAGCCCTAATCTCTTTAGGACTTTTATCATGAAGTGATGTTAGATTTTGTCAAAGACATTTCTGCATCTAATGAGATGATCATGTGGTTTTGTCTTTCAGTTTATTTGATTACATTGATCATATGAATGATCATTTTTGATGGGTTCTTGAATTAATTTTTGCAAGTATTTTATTGAGAATTTTTGTTTCTATGCTCATAAGAGCAATTTGTCTGTAATTCTCTTTCTTTGTTGGGTCTTTATGTGGTTTGAATATCAGAGCGTCTGTGACCTCATAACATGAATTGGATAATGTTCCTTATGTTTTTATTTTGTGAAATAATTTAAGGAGTATTGGCATTAACTATTTTTTGAAATTCTAGTAGAATTCTGCGATAAAATCTTCTAGCCTAGCCAGGCTTTGGCCTTTTTCTTTTCTTTCTCCTCCCCCACCCCATCTTTTAATGTCTGCTTCTGTTTTATGGGAGTTGTAAGTCTATTCAAATTGCTTAGATGATCTTGATTTAACTTTGGTAAGTGGCATATATCATGAAAATTAATCCTTTCTTTTTTAAATTTTCCCATTAGAGGAGTGCAGGTTTTTAAAGTATATCCTTATGATTCTCCAGCTTTCCTTGGTACCTGTTGTTCTGTCCCCCTTTCCATGTCTAATTTTATTAATTTTTCTTACTGCTTTTTAGTTAATTTCAATAAGGGCCTTTTAATCTTATTGAATTTCTCAAAGTACCAACACTTTGTATCATTAATTCTTTGGATTTTGTTGTTGTTTGTTTGTTTGTATCTATTTATTGATTTCAGTGCTGAGTTTATTTCTTGCCATTTAATTCTTTTTTTTTTTTTTTCTTTTTTTTCGGTTTTTCGAGACAAGGTTTTTCTGTGTAGCCCTGGCTGTCCTGGAACTCACTTTGTAGACCAGGCTGGCCTGGAACTCAGAAATCCAACAGCCTCTACCTCCCGAGTGCTGGGGCTGGGATTAAAGACGTGCACCACCACGCCCAGCTGCCATTTAATTCTTTTGGGTGTGATCTCTTTGTTGTTGATATTGTTCTAGAGTTTTCAGGTGTGCTGTTAAGTTGCTAGTATGTTCTGAGAAGCTTGAGAGGTGGAAGTTGGGGAACTGATAGAGACACAAGATTCTCAGTATCAAAGAAAAGCCAATCCTAACTAAAGAAACTGCTTTGACTGTGGGCTGTAGAGTCAGGCTACAGGGCCAGAATTGCACTAGAGTGGAGTCAGGATGCAGAAGGAAAAAGCCAGAACTGGACGAAGACAATCACCAGAGTGGAAGGATAATGGGGCCTAAAGACAAAAGGGGGACCTGTAAATGGCAATTCAAGTAGGCCTCATCAGCAGTGGGATCCAAGCCAAGCTGACAGTTCTAGGACAGTGAAGTTCTTTGTCTGTTGCTTCTTAATCCACACTGGGTGGTCAGGCTGTGGGGTGGGTGAGGTAGGGGAAGGGAGGAATCGCCATTGCAGTACTAGGTATCCATCTCTTTATGGGGTTCAGGTGATGGAGTTGTACCCCTTTTGTGGTCTGGTGTGCCCAGTAAACTCTCTGTCCTGATTCCTTGATAATATTTTAATACACCTATGTACCCCTCACCCAATTCACTCAAATAAACTGGAGTTGGGAAATAAGTAAGTCCGTCAATCTGCCCCATCTGTGTGGTATTGCTTACACATCCACCTAAATGTGGGATCATTCTCATACTGAAAATGGGGCTTGAAGCTGCTTATTAAAGGGAGTCTCTCAGAGCTAGGCTCAGTTTGAAAGGATACTTTGGAACAAAATAAAGTAACTTCAGACAAGGCACAGCCTGATCTCCGACAGAAATAGCAGTAATATCAGTGATAAAGCTGCCAACTGTAGCTGGGAACGCTTGGAACCGATTCTCTCTGGGCTCCTAGTTATGACTTTAGGTGAATCATCTCCCTTTAACAACTTTCAGAAGCTCTTTTGGGAATAAATGCAGATTCCTTACAGACTTGCAGTAGTGGTTGGTTAAATGCAACAGTTTAAGAACAGATAATGCACACTGTTATCTGCCTGGAAGTCACACTGGGGAGAGGTGAGCACAAAGGAAGGACCATAGATCTCAGACTCCTGAGGAAGTAACTTTGACTCTTCCTTCCCCGTGCTCTTCTGCTAACTAACCCTTAAGGTGAGGCCGAGGTCCCCTCCCTGAGGCATGACATTCTAAACTCCAAAGAGAACATCACCTAAGTAATTAAACTATTAAGTGAGAAATAATTCTTCAGATTCAAAGAGCAGAGAACCTCTATTGATCTTACATACTCTAATTTTGTAAAAGCAAATATGTATGTTTTAGAAAAACATGGGAAAAGAGCCTAGTGTGGTACCTATAGTTCTAGTACTCTAAACACATGGGAAAAGAGCCTAGTGTGGTACCTATAGTTCTAGTACTCTAAAGAGAAGCTAGAAGATAGCTCAAAGATAGCTTCATCTACATAGAGATTTGTGCCAGCCACGGTTACATAACTGAAACTCGGACTCAAAACAAACAAGGAAACCAACAAACCAAAACAGATGAAACATAGGAAAAGTTGACAGTGTGATAGTATATGCCCGTAATCCCAGCGTGCAGGAGTACCACAATGCTATACAATAAATACATATTGCAAAGAAGAACACTAGTGGAACGAACCACAGGAGATGGACTATGTTGCAGAAACGCATTTACAATGTGATGTTAATAAAAGCAATTGACTCCTTACCTGGACCCACGAGACAGCTAAAGCAGGAGGAAAGTCTGGTGTCTCTTCATTCATTTTTGCTGTGGACAATCCACCAGAGAAGACCACTTGGGATTTTAAACCAATGGAAAGTCTTTGTTAGCTGCCCGAATGACTACACTGGGTGTTTGGGATCCTAGTATGGCCCTGAACCTTTCTCAGGGTGAACTTTTAAGCTCAAAGCCCCATACCCTGAACTGACATACTTGAGTTAACAAGTTAGCCAGAAGCTGAACTGCAGAAGCAAAAGAGGAAGGGGGGGATGACACAGTCTGGTGACCTATAAGAGACACTGCCCCCTTCTTACTCTGCTCTATTTTCCCCTCCTTAGTAAAGCCTCTGTACTGCTGAGCCCCTAGAAAATAGCGCTTTGAAGTTTGAGACCCTGTGTTCTCCAGATTGCCAGCCCTTCAGTAAACCTGATTCCACTCGTAATGCCTAGTCTCACCTCTAAAGGATTGGTCTTCTACATGCAAGTAGTCTGTACCTTAACACACAACATAAAGGACATTGTACCCCTCCCCCACGCCTCCCCGGTACAAACTTATGGGTATATGCCTATAATCACATCAATCAAGAGGCTAAGACAATTATCAATTTAAGGCCAGCTTGGGCTCCACTAGAGACACTGTCAAAAACAAAAACCTAATAAACAAATATTTTTGGCAACTATGAGTATGCCCATCATCAACAGAAATTGGCTAATTATATTTTAGAACTCCAAATGATGAAGTGCACCTTTACTTGTTGTCAAGCCTGATGACTCTTGAAACCCATAGGGTAGAAGGAAGAAAGTTGATTCCCTCACGTTGTCTTGTCTCTGTACCTGCCTGCTGCCTTATTCCCTGCTCCCACTAAATAAAGTGCAAGCTTTAAAAATTTAAAGAATTATCCAGGCATGGTAGTACAGACCTTTAATCGAGGCACACTGGAGTCTCATATGGGAAGATGAGAAGGAGTTCAAGGACATCTTCAGCTACACTGTGTTTCAGGCCAGCCAGAGCTACATTGACAGACACTGCTTAAAAATATATATAAACTTAAATAGCTGGCAGTTCCCCAGCAGGTAGTGCTAATTGGGAAGGCTGTGGAACCTTTAGGGGTTGGACCCAGCAACTAAAAGTAGGTCGATAGTAGCTGGTCTTTAAAAGTTGCAGCCCCACACCTTCCAGCCATGTTATCCTGCTTCTCAGCTGGAGGCGGAGTAGCCATGAACTGAACTGTCTGAAACTGTGCACCAAAAGCAATCTTTTGTCTCTTAAGTTGTTATGGAAATGCCTCGATAAATCTAATCTAGAAGCGAAAGATGAGATTGGTAGGTCACTCTTTCATTCACCTGATTTTACCTGTCTGTGGTTCTACAAGCTTTATTATGCTTTGCTTTGAAAGACAATACCACACCATCCTTAATAACATAGTTATAATTTCAGTTGTCACCTTTCAGTTATTCTAGGATTTATTGTTGTTGTTTTGTTTGTTTGTGGCAAGATCTCTAGGTGGCCTTGATTCTCCAGCCTCCACTCCCCAGGTGCTTAGACTGTGTGCTTAGGTGTGCTCTGCCTCTTCCTGCAGGTTTCTTGCCAACTGCATATCTGTTTCTAATTTCTTTTTGCACATATGTATACAGAAGTAACTACACTTATTAAAACTGAAGCCTGGAAGCACTCATACACCTAAGTAACAGCGAGTTATAAAGGACCCTGTTCAGGCTAAGAACCCGTTCTTCTTTTGTAGTTCTGATTATTTAAAGGCAGTGCAAAGTCATTGACCCTCTAGACTTCTCAGTGGTCAGGCTTGAATGTTGTAATGTAGCTGTGAATAACAAGCAGGGAGTAAAGAAGTGTGTGTTGGTCCACTCCCGAGATGTTCCAGCACAAAGATGCCATATGCTTAGATTTAGGCAATTGTCTTTAAAAGAGTCCATTCTGAACCACTCTGGAGGCAGAGGCAGGCAGATTTCTGAGTTCGAGGCCAGCCTGGTCTACAAAGTGAGTTCCAGGACAGCCAGGGATATACAGAGAAACCCTGTCTCGAAA
>NC_034597.1:6601537-6619937 GCF_900095145.1 Mus pahari | reverse complement strand
CTGATGAAAGGAGACCTAGTGTCCTGGGCCACAGTGCTCAAGCTCAGAGAAGAACCCTACTGAGGAAAGGAGACCTAGTGTCCAGGGCCATTTGAAGATCAGGAAGGAGTAATGGGCATTTAGGGAACCAGAAAGCAAAGGAAAATGTCTTACTGCGGAAGTACAATTCTCAAAACACAGTGTTATCATTCATTAAGGTGTAAGTTATTGCTTGAATCTGGGTATGGAGGTGTGTGCCTATAGTACAAAAATTCAAGATGTGGAGGCAGGGAAATCATGAATTGGAGGCTGATTTTTCAAGCACTATATAGGGAAATACTATATTAAAAGAAGCAGAAAAAGAGATGGAGGAGCAGGAAGAAGGGGAGAATAGGAAGAGGAAGAAGAGGAGGAAGAAAAGGAGGAGGAAGAGGGACAGACAGCCACCAGATGTGGTGGCATAGGTTTGTAATGCCAATTATTCAGTAGGTTTAAATAGGAGGATCATAAATTAGAGGCCACCCTTGGCCTACAGATTAAGTTCAAGGCCAGCTTGTGTAACTTAGTAAGACCTTGTCTTAAAACAATAAAACTTTTTTTAAGGGGTTGGAGGTATGGATCAGTGATAGAACACTTACCCACAATGATGGAAGTCCTAGGTTCAATACTGCAATCTAAAACTGTCAAAGAAGAGTCAAGAGTGTTGGAGCACACCTTTAATTCCAGGACTCAAGGCAGAGGTAGGCAAATCTCTGTGAGTTCAAGGGCAGCCTGTTTTACATACTGAGTTCTGAGTCAGCTAGGGATCCATTCTGAAAGCCTGTATCAAAAAATGTAAACAAGCAGACAGACAGACAGACAGACAAAAACAGAAGAGAGGAGACTTGAGTATACGTGTCTCTTGAAGTGTAGGGATAATCCAGCCCACAGTCCTTTCTCAATTGTAAGGTCCACACAGCTTTGATAGACCAACAGCGCTTACTCCATGCTGGGCGTGGCTTCCATGACCATGCACATGCCGGACAAGCTGGGCTGTACCAGCAACCACACACAATGTTTCTACATAAGCCAATATGGGAAATCTTGGCCTACCAGAATTGCAAACAAAGAAGGAAATTCTAGCTCCTAACCAACCGGTAATATTAGGAGCTTTCGTTATAAGGAAGGATTGTTTGGAAGTCTTTGAAGATTGCTCATAACAGTTGGCAGAAATCTCATCCTATTCCCATCTGTGTTTTCCCAAGCCAATGTCCTATGGATTTAATATTGTCCCAAGGGAACTTGACAGTGCTGGGTAAAGGCTGCTACTCACTGGCTTTTGTCTCTTAGACCTATCACTTTCTGAAAGTCCTTCAGGTTTCTTGGTTCAGGTTTTTTGTTGTTCTGCTTTTCTTCTGTATTGTTTTGTTTTCTTTTCTACTTCCATTATCCAGAAAATTTGTGGAAAATATTTGCTCTCTGTTCTAACAACCATGGTAGAAATATCATTCAAGCCATAAAACTCAGCACCACCTACCAAAACAAAAACAAAGACCTAAACCATCAAAGCACATAGTTCTGTGAAAATATCTAAATGTATTAATTTTGCCTTTTTTTCACTTCTGTAGTTCTGCTTTTATAGTTATATATAGTTATGGTTTTGTTAACTGAAGTATATCAACCTAGCATGTTATTTTGCTTTTCTTATTTTTTTAAAGATTTATTTATTTATTATATGTAAGTACACTGTAGCTGTCTTCGGACACTCCAGAAGAGGGCATCAGATCTTGTTAGGGATGGTTGTGAGCCACCATGTGGTTGCTGGGATTTGAACTCAGGACCTTTGGAAGAGCAGTTGGTGCTCTTAACCACTGAGCCATCTCACTAGCACCCCCTCCTTTTTTTCTTTCTTTCTTTTTTTCTTTTTTGTTTTTGTTTTTGTTGTTTTATTTTGTTGCTTGTTTTTTTTTTTTTTTTTTCGAGACAGGGTTTCTCTATATAGCCCTGGCTGTCCTGGAACTCACTTTGTAGACCAGGCTGGCCTCAAACTCAGAAATCCGCCTGCCTCTGCCTCTCAAATGCTGGGATTAAAAGGCGTGTGCCACCACGCCCGGCTCCTCTTTTTCTTTTTTATTGGAGATTTTCTTTATTTACATTTCAAAATTTTCCCCTTTCCAGGTCTCCCCTTTGGAAACCCCCTCTTTATCTCCCCTCCCCCTTAGAATATGGTTTTGTGCTTCAAATCTCACCTTGAGAAAGGCTCAGGCCTTTTCTGGGATTCTGAATACCCAAAGAAGTCGCCATTTGGATAATGAATACTTTCTGTTGGTTTAAGTCAATGTCCAAACAGTCTTCTCTGGTGGATATTCCACAACGTAATGCATTAACTAAATTTCATTTGAGAGGTGTGTGTGTGTGTGTGTGTGTGTGTGTGTGTGTGTCTTCAAAGTGACTCCACCCATAGGAAATGCAAGATTTTGCTGGGCATGGTGGCTATTCTGATTTATGTCACTGTTGCTGTGATAAAGCAAAACCAACTTGGGGAGGAAAGGGTTTACTTGGCTTATACATCCCTATCACAGTTCATCCCTGAGAGAATGGCTTAGAAACTTAAGCTGGAATCTTGAGGCAGAAGCAGTGGAGAAACATTGTTTCCCAGTTTGCTCTCTGTGGTTTGCTCAGCTGCTTTTCTTATTTAGCCCAGGACCACTTAACTGCCTAGGGATGGCACCACCCACACCCACGCTGGACTAGGTTCCTACATCAGTTAGCAATAAAATTTTTAAAAGGGGGTGCAGATTAGCCTGGGCAATTTAGCGAGTTCTTGCCTCAAAGTAAAACACAAAGAGCTGAAGGCATAATTCAATAATATAAAGGTTACGTAGCATGTACAGGGTCCTGGGTTCAATCCCAGTACTAGGAAAAAGGAAGGAAGGAATTAAGGCAGAAATCACAAGTGTGGAGACCTCTAGAAAAACAAGTATAGAGAGGAACAAAACCAGAGACAATGTGCAGATAAAAGAAACAGCATCAGGAGAAATGGATAGATAGTGTGGGCTACTGCAGAAACAAGTGAAAAGGCTGGATAAGGTGGAGCCAAGTATCAAGCAGGGCACTGAATACAACTTTCTGAGTTTTGTTAGTAAGTTTCAACAGCTGAGGCAATGGGAGCTTTTGTTGGGTGCAGCTGTCAATTATTCAGAACCAAAGGATACAGAAAAAACACTAAGTAGCCACTAAGAAAAGAAAGTTCCCAGGAGTCAAGGAGAATGCTCAGTGGTAGAGCACAGGCTTAAAAGTTGGAAAGGGCCCTGGAGAGATGACTGCTCTTCCAAAGGTCCTGAGTTCAAATCCTAGCAACCACATGGTGGCTCACAACCATCTGTAACAAGCTCATCTCTAGCATCCCTCTTCTGGAGTGTCTGAAGACAGCTACAGTGTACTTACATAAATAAATCTTTGGAGGGGCCGGAGAGAACAGAGATCCTGAGTTCAGTTCCCAGCATCCACACGATGGGAAACAACCATCTGTATAGCTATAGTGTACTCATATACATAAAATAAATAAATAAATTTAAATTTCCCTTGGAAAGGGAAGATGGCCCGGTCTAGACAGTAGCAAAGCTCAGTTTGGAGATGTGCAATAGGCGCTGGATACCATGAGCAGTTCATGTTGTGAGAAGGAAAAAGTAGTATGAAAGCTACACACGTAACTCTGCTTGTAATATCATCTGATTACTAGATGTACTCCAATATTCAAAAGACTGGGTGACCTAAGAATGACTGCGTTTTGGGGGAAGGATAAAGCTAACAACAGGCTTGTGCCATTCATTCACAGTCCTAGATCATTAGAGCAGCAAGAATTAATAGTTGTCCCTGAGTGCATGGCCAATATCCAATTTTACACTTTTTTTTTTTTTTCGAGACTGGGTTTCTCTGTGTAGCCCTGGCTATCCTGGAACTCACTATGTAGACCAAGCTGGCCTCGAACTCAAAAATCCACCTGCCTCTGCCTCCCGGGTGCTGGGATTAAAGGTGTGCACCACCACGCACTGCTTCAATTTTACACTTTTTAAATGCTTGACATTTTCATTTTAATACAGTCATACTATGTAACCCTGTGGAACTCACAGAAATACTCCAACTGCTTTCTAAGTGATGAGATTGCAAGTGCAAGCCACCATTCCTTACTGTGTGTGTGTTTGTGTGTGTGTGTGTGTGTGTGTGTGTGTGTGTTGTGTGTTTGGGGTATGCAGCAGCCAGAGCAGTATGCTAGGTGTCCTGTTGTACCTGCTCTATCACTCTCTACCTCACTCATTGAGAAAGTCTGTCACTAACCCTGGGGCTAGGTTGGCAGTGAGCAAACTCCAGCAGCCCTCTTGTTTCTGCCCCACACAGCATGAGGTTACAGGAACAAACAAGGACATGCTTGGCTTAACTTGAAAAAAATATATATTTATGTTTATGCATATGGGTGTTTGGCTTGCATAAATGTCTGTGCACTGGGTACATTCAGTTTCTGTGAAGCCCAGAAAGGACATCAGAACTAGAGTTACAGATCCTTGGGAACTACCATGTAGGGGCTGGGAATCAAGCCCAAGTCGGCTGGAAGCTGAGCCATCTCGTCAGCACTTGACTTAAGTTCTTTTATTTAGATTGTGTGTGTGTGTGTGTGTGTGTGTGTGTGTGTGTGTGCGCGCGCGCGCACGCGCGCCGCAGCATACACACGGAGGTCAGAGAACAAGTTTCAGCAGTCAGTTCTTACTTAGGTCACTCACTTTAGCAGCAGGCATCTCTCCAGCCCTTTGTCTGCATGGATCTGAGTTCAGCTTATCATGTTTGTGATACGCCTTGAGACAACTTTCCAGCCCCTAGACATTTTACAATTATTTTTATTTAAGAATTTTTTATACAATATATTTTGATCATGTTTTTCTCCTGTCCCAACTTCTCCCATTGCATCCCCACTCCCTACTCATTCAACTTTATGTTCTCTCTGTGTCTTAGAAATAAATAAATAAGAATAAAAATAAAAATAATAGAAAGAAAAATGAAAATCAAACAGGCAGAAGACCAATAAGACCAAAAAAAAAAAAATTCCAAAAATACCACTGAGTTCCTTGAGTGTTGTCTAACTGTCCCTGGGCAGCCGGCCTTGTCCTGGAGTGTGACTGATACGCCCAGTGATACTCCATTGGAGAAATTTGATTTTTCTCTTGCTGGAGTATATATCAGTTTCAAGTAGCTTATTGTTAGGAGTGGGCACCCGTATTCACTTCCTGCTTGGCTTGCATGTGTGCAGATCTTGTATGCTTCACCAAAGCCTAGATATTTAATTCAGCACATATAAATTGTACAAAATAGCAGCTTTCCTTACACTTCTGTCCATAGCTCCCACACACTTTGTTTATATATTCATGCATCTGTTATCTTCTCTTGTTCCTCCCTTCCTCCCTTCCTCTCTTTCCTCCACTTCTGCTTTCGTATCCTTTAAAAACAAATCACTTTACATATGAGAGAAATTCTGTGACGATTATCTTTCTGAGCCCGGGACATCCCACTAGACATGATCTCCAGTTCTATCAATTTTTCAGCGGCTGATCACTTCCTTCTTCCTTGTGGCAGAATAATAGTCCATTGTCTACATGTAACACATTTTCTTTGTCCACCTGTTGATAGACATGTGGGTTGGTTCCATAGCTTGCCTATGGTGAACAGAGCCGTGATAAGAGCCAGTCACACCCCTCTCTATAAAGAACTTACTCTGCAAAACAAATAAAATAAGCCTAAGAAAGTTCAGCTGAACAAATCTTCAGATGGACTAGAAGTCAAACATCAAGACCTGGGTTTCCATAAAAGTGGGGCTTGGGGTGGGGAGTGGAGGTCGGGAGCTTTGTGCCTGTGTTTCCTCTTTAGTCCCTTGGGCAGAATAGCACAGAGGAACAGAAAATGCTTGGGAGCTAGTATTGTGATACATTCAATTAGCTGTGCGGAATGAACTCCCAAAGTTTAACAAGTCCTTAGCAGGCTTTCAAGTGCAATAGAAGGGGCTGGTAATTTCAAAATTAATTTGGCAATAGTGAATTTTCAGGTATAAGTTGAACAGTTGACCAAAGAGTGATCTAGGTCTCCTAATGAAATAAGAAAGCAAGAAATACCCTGGCCAATAAAATGGATATGATAATAATAATAATAACAACAATAATAGTATAAACAAAAATGTAGCCGCAACCACATTACCAGAGAGGAAACCATCCTTATTTATTTACTCAGCCAGCTTTCTGAGGGAGGAAAGAGGAAAGCTTGTCCACTGACTGTGCTGCTGTAATCTGAGTCAAGAGTTTGAAAACAAACCCTTCAGGAAGTGAGCCGATTAAAGTGTCATTTCCTCAGATGCTGAAGTTCGTAAACAAAATTTGGCAAAAAACTTAAATAACACTTTAGATTCTTACATCCTCTAAAGTAGTAGAAATAATTGATGTCCTGTGATAAAAATGAACAAAGTGCTCTCACACGCACAAACACACCTGCCCCATGTTGCTTCCCCTTGCATACCTTGCTAACACTGTGACCTGAGAAGCAGCAGAGGTCCTTTTTCTTCCCCTTTTGTTGAGCAGTAAATGCCAGCTGGAGCTTTGTGAGCACTGAGTAACACACTTGGCATGAAAGCCACCGGGAAACTTTCCACTTTGCCATTGCCTCCCCTTCGACGTCTTGTGGTCCAAATGACTGGCAAGAGGAAACTGTCTGTGGTCTCTCATGCACAGCCCTGGGCACCTAGTGAAGCTAGCAATAACTTTCCATTCTTCCCTGTCCTTACTCCAGACACCATGCTTAAACTCAGAGTGGGTCTCTCTAGTTCCTCAGGGTTCATGTGGTAACCATGTCAAACAAGCAAGAGGGACTTATCATCGTCACGATGGAGAGGGAGTTAGTGACAGGTCTTGACCTGTATGGTCTAGGTATCCTATGCAAGCTTCAGACTGCTGGGATCTCCCTCCATCAGAGACCACTTTCCTAAACTCAGAAAGATGTCTCCCCCTGTGCTTAAAGCAGGCTTGAGTTTAGGCCACCCAGAAGTGGCTATTGGCATAACAGAAAATTCTTAGAATGGATTTCAAAGCCAGGACCACTAAGCGCTCTCTCTCTCTCTCTCTCTCTCTCTCTCTCTCTCTCTCTCTCTCTCTCTCTCTTTCTATCTCCTCACCCCCACAAGCTTTTTTTTTCACTTTTAGAAATCAAATGATTAGCCAAGACTCAGATTTGTTAAATGCAATAATTTCACAGCATCTGAATTCTTTTTCATAGCTTCCCTATGCTCTTGACTTGTTCATCTGAGTGGATGAGCTCTGCTGTAAACAGTTTTAAAGAATGAGTCTCCAATCATTTTTAATGCATTTTGAAGGCTTCAGCCTGAGCCTCTGAGTCACTGCTCTCAGGTGTTTTTCGTAGTTAAGCGTGGTAGCAGTGACCTTGGCTACTTTAATCTCCATATTCAATTAGAATACACAATATGAACTGTGGCCCAGGATTAAAAAACAAAAATGATTTTTTTTTTTTTGAGGCAGGATCTTATTACGCAGACTAACTTCCAGTTGGTTCACAGAGTGGTGTGATTATGGCACCATACCACTATGTTTTAGTTTCCGTTAATTTTTATTTTATTCCGTTTTTTTTTTTCTGTGATTTTTTTTTTGTTTATTTCTCCTTTTTTTTTTCTGAGTGACAAAGTGAATGGTAATACTTTTTCTTAGTTCCTCACAGATTAATGAACTCTTCTTTGCCTGATAGTTCATAATTCACATCCTTTCCAGAAACTGTCTGGAGTTGGAGAAAGCCACCTTGACAAAGACCACAGAATTCCCAGAGGGACAGCACTAATTCCAGAGGCCTGGGCCCTGCCTTAGTCTGAAGGGTTGTCCTGCACAGCAGCAATGTCCTTCCTTGTCACAGTGCTGCTTCTGAGAGTTCAAACCATGGAACTTCTGCAGAAAAACCTGAGTCTGGATTCCAGGAACGTTCCTAGAACTTCTAAATAAAGTGAGATGACCGAGAAAGGTAGAGCGCGTTGAGACTGTGGCTTGGTGGTACAGCTCTTGCTCAGTGTTTTCTAGGCCCAGGGTTCTATCCCAGCACTGCACAGACAGGGAGAAAAAAGAGGAAATGAAAATAACAAATGTTTCTATCTTTGGCTGTAGCTATGGCTCGGTGACAGGGTATATGCTGGATTTGCTTAGCATGTATGAGCTGCTAGCTGTGACCCCCCAGTACCACATACATAGCTGCCAGCTATGTCTCTCTTCAAGTCGTATATATAAAAAAAAGTGTCATAAAAATCAAGAGGTACCATACATATTTTTCTATTTTACTAACAAAAACTTAGGAGAGAAATAAAATACATATGTATTTGCTTGACACACAAAATAAATGTAATGGCACCTGAAGTAGGAAAGGAAATTCACAGGTGTTTCCTGGAATTTTTTTATTACTTTTTAATAATAAAGTACAATTTACACTCATTTCATAATTAAGATTATGATGCCTTTTAAGTCTAAATAATTGTGAAGTTTTTTTGGACTGAAAATTTTCACCTCTTTCTCTGTCTCTCTCTGTCTCTCTGTCTCTCTCTCTCTTTCTCTCATGTGTGCATGTGTGTGTGTGTGCATGTGTGTGGTGTATGTGTGTGTGTGCATGTGCGTGGTGTGTGTGTGTGTGTGCGCATGTGCATGTGGGGTGTGTGTCTGTGTGTGTGTGCATGTGCATGTGCGTGTGGTGTGTATGTGTGCGTGTGTGTGTGAGTGTGTGTGTGTGTGCATGTGCGTGTGGGGTGTGTGTGTGTGTGTGTTTCATATGGAAGCTAGAGGCCAATGCCATTCCCTCAATGACTAATTATTCACCTTTATTTTCTTTGGACAGAACCTGGAACTTACTGATTCAGCTATGCTGTCTGGCCAGAACACTCCAGGGAGCCTATTTCCGCTTTCCCAGAACTGAGATTGTAGACTTTTACCACAAAGCTCAGCTTTTGTCCATGGATTCTGGGACCCAGCACATCCTAATGCAGGCATGCTAAACACTTTACCAACTAAGCCATCTCTTCAGCCCCTATATTTTAAACTTATTTAGGTATGAAAAAATTGAAAGGAAACTTTTTTGTCTATTGGTATTGTTTCATTGAGACAGGATCTTTCCATGTAGCCCTGGAGAGCCTAGGAGTCATTGTGTAGACCAGGCTGGCCTCAGAAGTGTGGTGATCCTTCTGCGCATGTCTGCTCAGGGCTGAGACTGCGGGTGTGAGCCACAATGCCTGCCTTGTGTGACAGTGTCAAAGCTTAGCATACTTACAGCAATTTATCATGACCTCTACGGCAATGCATTCTGTTTTCATCTTCACAGTGATGGAGACAAGTCGAGAACCCCAAACACAGCAGGTCTTCCTAATTACCACAGGCTTCCAGTCTCATCACATGCTCATGATCATCCTTGGAGGATTTACATGCAAGTAATTCCGACTAACTTTGTGCAAACCCAGTCAAAATAAATGGATACAAAATGGTAAGTGGGGGGCTTTAGTTGTTTATTTTTGAGACATATTCTTGTAATATGGCCCATGAGGGCCCTCCAACTTGTAAGCCTCCCGCCTCTACCTCCTGCACACATGTGTGTGCCACCACACCTGGTAAGCAGGGGGCAAGGAGCTAGTTTTAAATAAGAGACAATATTATTCATGAAAACATTTAAATGTGAAATAGGTAGGGTCAATAGTAAAGCGAACCTAAAAACAAGGAAGAAAATGGACAGACATGTTGGTGTACACCTCTGATCTTAACACTCAGGAAGCTGAGAGAAGAGAACCACCAGATGGGCTACTCTATCCCAAAACACAAAGGAGAGAAATGACAACAGGCCATGCCTCTGCAGGGCATCTTGGGAAGGCACACCAATTACCCTTCCCCTGCTGCCTGCTCCTGCCATGTTATAGTCTGCTTGTGTGAATGTTTCGTGCCTTCCTCTGCTCTCAAACTCATATGTCGAAATTCAAGACTGCGAGGTGACAGTGTAGGAAGTGGGCCTTTGGGAGGTGGTTGGTCAGAGAGGCCGCCAGACTTCTGAGAGTCCTGAACGAGTCCTCTTCTTACCCTTTCCACTGGGGGCGTTTTCAGCGAGATGACTGAATCAACCCGACGCCGGATAAAACCCACACTGCTTACTATCTGAAGATTTAGGAGCTGAGATCTGTCCAGAAGCAATCAGGTTTGCCAAAGGGTAAGCAATCTGGAAAAGATGAGGAGGGTCTACCTCAAAGCTCTATTTCATTGAGCTCAGTGGCACTTGGGGGTTTTCTAGGGAGAGGAAGGAGGGTCAGGGCAGAGAGTCTGCATGCTGCACCTCATCCTCATCCTCTATCTTCTGGTCTGGCCAGAGCATCACAATGGACTTCAGTCTCCTAAGGCTACTGCTAGTATTCTTTAAAGTTTTGGATTACGTGTAAAGTAAGTAATACACGTCATTATGGCGTGTTAATACATCTGGGACATAGTACTTTCTTCTTCACTTCTGGCCTATAACATTTTCTGCAAATTAAATCTTATAGCAAGTAAAGTAAGGAGGAGTGTTAGAAAGGTCACCAGATATTTTAGGTCCTGTCTATCTAGAGAACAGTCATTTTATATCTCAAATGTTAGGTTGAGTTTTGAATGTCCAAGGAAAGGCCAATTCGCTGTATAGTGAGGATTAGTGAAGGGCAATGGACCAGGAGAGAGAGTCTGAAGGGGCACTCTGACATGAAGAATGCTATGCTTTTCACCCAGCCTGAGGTACTGGATGTCTTGAGTTTGAACTTCCAGTCTCTTCCTTGGAATTTTCTGTAGTAGCCTAAATTCCGTAGGACAAAGGAGGGGTCAGTTATGTGAGCCGTAATAAGCAGGCCTTAAAATATATAACATGGGACATGATAGACGTTTGCTTCTTACTATTTAAGTCATGGCTTCTGGCTGGCAGGTCGTTTTCCCTCTCCCTTGCCCTTATCATGCTACCCAAAGCTCACCAGGCAGGGCTGCCTTCTCCAAGGCCTCACTGGGCTTGCCTAGTAACAGGGCAAAGCAGGAGACAGCCTTGTGGTTTGAAGTAAAAAGAGGAAACTTATTTTGGTTGCAACTTCTAGTCACGCAAGAAGGATTTTTTTTTCTTCTTTTAAAAAAATATTTTTTATTCAGTTTATATCCTGATCACAGTTCCCCTCCCTCTTCTCTTCCCTGTCCCACCCTTACAGATCCACCCCTCCTCCCCCCATGCCTGAAAGATATTAAAGATATTATCTTAGATGCCTGCTGCAAACCAGCAGGAGCAGAGATGAACCTGACACCGAATGCCAGGGAAATTCTAACCCTTCCATCACACCTTGCTGGTGTGCTGCAGGCAGTCAGGGCAAGCCTCTAGGCACCCAGAAGGGACAGATGCCTCTTAGGAAGGAAGGACCCAGACTCACAATTGCCCTTCCCCTTTACCAGTCTAATGAAACAGGCACATTGTTTAGGATGGTTTCTCAGATTACTGTCAGGAGCCTCATCTAGGACAATACAGCTCTTAGGTGTGAGAATTTCAGTCCTGAAGACCAATTATTTTCTTAACTTTTACTTTTTCAGGAAATTAAGTGAATACTTTTTACCAAATGACAATTAAAGAAACAATTTTTCTCTTGATGTTTATACACAGGGTGGGAGGGAGGAGAGAAGGGAGAGGAGAGAGAGAGAGAGAGAGAGAGAGAGAATAAATTGGCAAAAAAAAACCCCACCAAATCAATATTCAAGTCAGGATTACAATTTTATTTTGAAGATAGCAAGTCTGAGTTAATGGCATTTCTTTTATATATACCTTCTGAGATCACAGAGCGCAAATAAATAATTCACCACTCTGAAGATGACCTCAAGAGAGAACTTACTTTTCTTCAAGGACATTCCTACGGGAAAAATCACTCAGGTATATGAATCAGACAAAACTGCCTATGTAGGACATTTTTGTTCCATGGCCCAAACAGTTAACTTGGGCCTGTCTACACACAGAACAGCTAAACAACAAACAACAAAGGGTGCTCCTTCCCTAGATGTCACCTGCATTCACCAAATCACGCTGATAATTGTATCATGTTACAATTATTTACTTCTAACTAGTCATACAGTGTACACCCCAAAGGAAGACTAACCATGTAATCAGTTTAGAGTTGTTTTTCCTTACAGACACACTAACCACCAAATCCCTTCCATTCAGTCAAGCAAAGAGAGCAGAATAGTATATAATCCTTACAAGAATTTATGTAAGGTGTATGTCGTTGTTATGGTATATCAAACTGAGCGAGACAGGAACAAATAGGAAAGATGAAGGCCAAGGGGGAGGAGAGGGTAGAGGGTGGAGCTGGAATGAACTGATGAGTGGACACAGAAAGGAGAGAGAGAGAGAGAGAGAGAGAGAGAGAGAGAGAGAGAGAGAGAGAGAGACCACAGGAAGTAAATGAGAAACGCAAAGCCACCAGGTTAGAGCACAGAAGAGAGGATGAAGCTAAAGACAACGCATGCGTTTAGTTTTTGTTTTGAGGTGAACAGGGGATATGTATCCAAGTGAAGAACAGCGGGAGGGGCAGCAAGGGAAAAGAGAAAGCCTGACACTCTGGCCAGCCCAGCCCAGCAGTGTTCATAACTACATCTGTGTCTCCTGAGGCTATGTGGAACTTTGGAATGGAGAAGTCAACACGTGGTAGCATGAGACATCATGTCTTGCCCTCCAGGTTCTTCCTGGCTTCCTGAGGATTCTGAAAAACCAACAATTAATTATGATTGAAACTTGAAATGTTCCACACAAGCTCATGTTTTGCTCGCTGTTGTGGATTTGGTCTAACGCTTATGTTAATTGGGTTCCCAAAATTGCAGGAGACGCTGCATGTAAGACTTTGATGGTCCCTGTCCCCAGTTGGATCTAATTGGTAAATAAAGTTGCTGGCAGCCAGTGTCTAGGCAGGGAGACAGAGGTGGGACATTAGGATTCTCGAGCAAGGGGACTAAGAAGAGGAAGAAGGATTCAGAACCATCATACCGGGAAAGGAGTAAGGTCCAGCCTGAGAGGTGCAGACGAGAGGGCACAGCAATGCTATACGAGCAGCCCCAGGGGACTCCCTGACTTGGGTCTAGGGCAGCAAAGATGGAATATAGATTTCAGTAAGTAATGACTCAGGAGGACTGGAGGGGAGGTGTTAGCCACACGAGTGGCCCAGCCATTGAGCTGTTTAAGGCATAGTAAAATATAAGGGTTTTGTTGTTGTTGTTGTTGTTGTTGTTGTTGTTGTGGTGGTGGTGGTGGTGGTGGTGGTGGTGTGTGTGTGTGTGTTTCATTCAGGACCCCAGAACATTGGGGCAGTAGTGAGGAACAGAGGCCACCACTGCCAGGATGATTTCAGTAGGATTAATTTGCCTACTGTAACAGCTCCCAGCTGGTAACATTTTTTCAGGAAGCTGTGGAATCTTGAGGAGGTGGGGTCTCTCTGCAGAAGCAGGTAACCTAGGGTAAATCTTTGAAGACCTGGCTTCTGGACTCTGGTCTCTCATGATGTAAACAGCCTCCTTCCCATGTGCCTCCTGCCATGAACTGAACTGTTTTGCTTATTTTTGTGCTTTCCCTGTCAGAATGGAGTGAACCCTGGGAACGTATGAGCCAGAGTAAATCTTTCTTCACTGGGGCTGTTTCTGTCAGGCATTATGATTATTATGATTCAAGAAGAAGTCATACAGAGGTGTCTGGAATGTAACTCAGTTGACAGCATACTTGTATGGCATGAGCGAGATCCGGGTCCAACTCGCAGTCTGTATAAGCTGTGTACTCCTATAAATCCCCAGCATTGGGGAGGTAAAGAAAGGAGGGTCAGAAGTGCAGGATAATCTTCAGCTAAACAGAGAGTTCAAAGCCAACCTGGGGTACATGAGATCCTGCCAGAAAGAAAGTAATTAATATTGGATTGAAATAATTCTTGCATTCTAGAGGCATAAATAAAAGTCAGTGATCAAGTCCCCACAAGGAGCTGCTCCTGGCAATGGTACAGTGAGGGCTTCTGGGTGACACAAAGCTTGATCTGTGTGGACAGCGACCAGTTTGGATAAAGGGAATAGCTGAAGCACTACCCTCTTGGCAAATAGCCAGATGATAGAAAGGCAGAAGACTGACTAAAGAGATAGGAAGTAAAGGGGTCAAGAATTAAGAGCACGTGTACCTTCCTGATGCTCAAGTATCATAAGACACACCTGTGGGCAAGCATAGCCAAGTATCATAAGACACACCTGTGGGCAAGCATAGCCGGCTCTTCCAAACACACATGAGAAAATGTCATTTATAAATTGACACTTTGGAAAACCTAACTCGTGATAAAGGATAGAGGCAAGTAGACATTTTCAGTAAAGGACAGGTAACGTTTTTTAAAAAGATATTTATTTTATTATTATTACTAAGATATGGTTTCACTGCATAGCCCTAGCTATCCTAAAACTTACAACAGAGACTAGGTTGGCTTAAAACTCACAAAAGATCCACCTGCCTCTACCTCCTGAGGGCTGGCATCAAAGGTGTGCACCACCACCCGAAGCGAAAGATTGATGTTTATAACTTACGTGTATGAGTCTGTGTGAGTGTGTGCCACATGCATGCGGGTGTACTTAGAGGTCGGAAGGGGGTTTGAGGTCCTTAGGAGCTGGAATTCCAGGTGGTGTGCCACAGGACATGGGTGCAAGGAACCAAACTAAGGTCTCCTGGCAGAGCCGTAAGCACTTTTAACTACTGAGCCATCTCTGCAGCCCCACGATAACAAATATTTTATACTTTTCCAGAGATGCAGTTTTTGTTTCTGTCTCTCAGCTGTCATTTACATTGAGAAAGTAGTCCTAAGCAGACTGAGTAGACACGTCCGTGCTCTTGTAAAACCTCATCTATGTAAGCCGCTGTAAACCTCATCTATGTAAGCCGCTATTAGGCTGTACTTGGCCTTCAGGTCTGTTTACTGACTATGAGTCCAGACTAGTCAATGTAGTCTTTAAATGATTCAGCTTCTGCTATCAGGTGGACTGTTCAAACTTAAGTGCAAAACTGCGTTTTAAATGTGATCACTCTAAAAATGAAATATGTCAAGGTTTAGAAATAACATCTCAAAAATATAGGCAGCATTGAAACATCCCCAAACCCTTAATAAAGACAGGCCTTTCTAGTTAATTGCAATGGACCATCTTCTGCTTTGGAAACCTGAATGTCTGCTGTAGGTTGTAACTTTGTAAATCTGTAAAGTTAAGCATAAGCAACTACCATTTTATGATCTGAAAGAACTATTGAGCCATCTATTGGGGTTAGAGGCTTTATTGTGTTCTCTGTTAGGCTTACATTTTTGAGTGTTCGCTGTATGCTAGGTGGTATGCAAATGCATAGCTCATCAGATGATTAACCTTAAACCTAACTCTCTCTCTCTCCCTCTCTCTCTCTCTCTCTCTCTCTCTCTCTCTCTCTCTCTCACACACACACACACACACACACGCACACCACACTTACACACACCTTTACACCATCCAGGTCCAAGTACAAGTTTCCATAAGTAATTAGCGTTTAAAACAGTCTGAAGTCCTACCACCTTGCTCACTAGCCTTACATTAACCCTAGGTAGAACTATTCTCAGTCCTCACTGAACTGAAAAGAAGACTGAGTTTCCAGAGTCTCATTACTTGCCTTTTTATGAAGAAGTAAAAGAAGCCCACAGTAAGCTGAAGTCAGCTGACGTCCAAACCCCTGAGGATGGTCTGCTCTGCCCTGTCTCTGGAGATCTACCACATGACTTCCTGGGCTAAGGTGTTTCCTAGAATGGGACACTGCCTGTAACTGCGGTTCTGGTTCTTTGGCTTGGTTCAGAAAGGAAATGACTATGGAGGTCAGTGCTTCTGTCTGTCCTAGGCTCTGAGAAGAGCCAGAGGAAGTTCTCAGATATTGCACGGCAGAGAAGAGCCAACACTGGAGCCAGTCTCTCGTCACTTCTGGAGATGCTGTCCTAGTATCATTCACCAGGGTCACATGAGGATAGACACAATTCAGAGTCTCCGAGACCAGAAACAGGAGAAAGGAAAAGACAAACACCTTTAAATAGGCCAAACTAAGACAAGGACAATAGGGATTCGAACTGAGTACTAGCTCAGCAGTGGGAAGGAAGAGGGGTTGACATTGCAGCTGTGACCCGACAGATGGCAATGGAAATACCTTCACAGAAGAGAAAGACAGGGACTACCCCCGTGGAGTTAGACTGGGAGGTTACTATAGGGAACTGGGGGAACGAATCCAGGTTTGTATTTGAGCAGGGAGTAGCAAAATGGGACGGTGCTCACTGGGAATTTAATGAGAAGCATCGCTATATCTACAGTGTGTGGGTACACCAGGTCTATGCTTTCCAGTGGCACAGGAATTAGATATTGGAGCCCCTGAGGGGAGTGGACACTGGGCACAACACATTCAAGGCCCTGGTTTCTCTTTCCTACTTTGCCAAACAGAAACAGAAATAAGGACGACCTTGCCTCTAACCAGGGCGATAGGGCAGTGTGTACACATGGATGCCAGGATAGAGACACTTGGCTGGAGAAACACCACCCAGTGTTATGTGGCTACATCTCATAAGCCTTTTATGTTTTTGTTGTTTTTCTTTCAGTCTACGAGGCAAAGAATCTATTTTGGGAGTTTATGAATCTCTGTTCTGGATGTAATAAAATGTGGTTTCTGTTCAACGTAAAGAATTCTTTTTAAGGTTCTCTGTGAACAAGCAGGGACACAGATAATATGCCAGTTCAGACACCTGAGTCGTAAGAAAGTCTGAGTTAATTACAGCAAGCATTTTCTCCCTTCACACTGAGGCCCACAGCCATCTGACTGTGAGGGAGGCTGAGGTGTCCCTTCACAGGAGCTACCTCTGACATCAGCCTCCTCACTTGCAAACACATTAATCTTAGCAGTTAAAACTCTGAATGTAGAAAGGGCATCTGAGATACCAAGCTGTGGTCACTGGACTGAAGTTTGTTTTCCATAGAACTTTCCAGGCACACCACATGGGAATGGTTTGAGGGGCACAGTGCCTTTCCAACACAATGATGGGGAGTAAGTCCTGCATGAGGGCACCCAAGCTGAAGAACATCCCACTTGACAGTGACCCTGCCCCACCAGATGCTTGGCTGAATGCCATCACAAAAGTTCCTGTAAGGGTAGAGCAAAACACGCCAAGAAAATTCCCTCGATGGGCAGTTCTTTTGTTATAAACCCTTTAACTCAATTAAATTACTTAATTGTGTGTATGTGTGTGTGTATGAGTGTGTGTGTGTATGAGTGTGTGTGTGTGTGTGTGTATGAGTGTGTGTATGAGTGTGTGTATATGAGTGTGTGTGTATGAGTGTGTGTGTATGAGTGTGTGTGTATGAGTGTGTGTGTGAGTGTGTGTGTGTATGAGTGTGTGTGTGTATGAGTGTGTGTGTAAGTGTGTATGTATGAGTGTGTGTGTGTGAGTGTGTGTGTGTATGCGTGTGTGTATATGAGTGTGTGTGTGTGTGAGTGTGTGTGTGTGTGTGTGTGTGTGTGTGTGTGTGTGTGTGGTGCATGATTTGAGGTCAGGGAACAACTTTGTGGAGGCAGTTTTCTCCTTTTACCTTGTATTAGTCCTGAGATTGCATTTATCTTGTCCAGCTTATGTAACAGTGCTTTTATTTTCTGAGCCACCTGACCAGCCTCTAGAAATCCTTTAGATTAACAGTATAAAGAAAACATGTTGAAGAGTGACTGAAAAAAAGAAAGGAAGGGAGGGAGGGAGGGAGGAGAGAGAGAGGGAGGGAGGGAGGAAGAAAGAGAGAAAGAAAGAAAGTCAGTCATTGGTGTCCCCATAGCAAACACTTGAGTTTAAAATCCTTACTAACAGTTAGTGTGTTGCCACAGTACTCCCCTTATTTGATGGAACTCAGATCTAGGCTGGGAGTGGTGTGGACACCTCAGAGCGACACCCAAGCTGTTGGAATCTCCACAGAGGCGGGAGCTGCTGCCTGGTGTGCTTCCTCACTGCCAGGAAAGTGACACCAGGAAGACTGCTTAGAAATGAAAGGCTGGCAGCATCTGGTGCTTGCTTCCTGAGGAGGAACAGAGCAGATGGGGCGCAGGCCATCTTCTCAATGGTTTTATGACTTGGGTTGTTAGCAATGTTTGCTCCTTCTTAGAACAGGAACACAGGGCTTCGATGACAGCAGACAGCTGTGGGTTGGGGATGGGATGTAAGTGTGTGTGTATCTGTATGTGAAAGAAGGTTTTGAAATTATAAAATTTCACCCTCAACACCATCATTACTTTTGTATCATGTTCATTCTCTCTCTCTCTCTCTCTCTCTCTCTCTCTCTCTCTCTCTCTC